>NW_022265908.1:80000-284272 GCF_002021735.2 Oncorhynchus kisutch
CGCCCCCGTGTGGCTGTGGTGAGGGGGGGGACGCCCCCGTGTAACTGTGGTGAGGGGGGGACGCCCCCGTGTGACTGTGGTGAGGGGGGGGGACGCCCCCGTGTGACTGTGGTGAGGGGGGGGGGACGCCCCCGTGTGGCTGTGGTGAGGGGGGGATGCCCCCGTGTGGCTGTGGTGAGGGGGGGAACGCCCCCGTGTGACTGTGGTGAGGGGGGGGGGGACGCCCCCGTGTGGCTGTGGTGAGGTGGGGACGCCCCCGTGTGACTGGTGAGGGGGGGGACGCCCCTGTGTGGCTGTGGTGAGGGGGGGGACGCCCCCGTGTGGCTGTGGTGAGGGGGACGCCCCCGTGTAACTGTGGTGGGGGGGGGACGCCCCCGTGTAACTGTGGTGAGGGGGGGACGCCCCCGTGTGACTGGTAAGGGGGGGACGCCCCCGTGTGACTGGTGAGGGGGACGCCCCCGTGTGACTGGTGAGGGGGGGAGGCCCCCGTGTGACTGTGGTGAGGGGGGACGCCCCCGTGTGACTGTGGTGAGGGGGGGACGCCCCCGTGTGACTGGTGAGGCGGGGACGCCCCCATGTGACTGTGGTGAGGGGGACGACGCCTCCGTGTGACTGTGGTGAGGGGGCCTGTTCCCTCTACCTATCTTTAACTTGTCTCTGTCCCTCCTGTCCTCTCTCTGTCCTCTCTGTCCCTCCTGTCCTCTCTCTGTCCCTCCTGTCCTCTCTCTGTCCCTCCTGTCCTCTCTCTGTCCCTCCTGTCCTCTCTCTGCCCCTCCTGTCCTCTCTCTGTCCCTCCTGTCCTCTCTCTGTCCCTCCTCTCCTCTCTCTCTCTCTGCCCCTCCTGTCCTCTCTCTCTCTCTGCCCCTCCTGTCCTCTCTCTCTGTCTCTCCTGTCCTCTCTCTGTCCCTCCTGTCCTCTCTGTCCCTCCTGTCCTGTCTGTCCTCTCTCTCTCTCTCTGACCTGTCTGTCCTCTCTCTCGTTCTCTGTCCCTCCTGTCCTCTCTCTCTCTCTGTCCCTCCTGTCCTGTCTGTCCTATCTGTCCTCTCTCTCTCTCTGTCCCTCCTGTCCTCTCTGTCTGTCCTCTCTCTCTCCCTGTACTCCTGTCCTGTCTGTCCTCTCTCTCTCTCTGTCCCTCCTGTCCTCTCTGTCCCTCCTGTCCTGTCTGTCCTCTCTCTCTCTCTCTCTGACCTGTCTGTCCTCTCTCTCGTTCTCTGTCCCTCCTGTCCTCTCTCTCTCTCTGTCCCTCCTGTCCTCTCTTTCTGTCCTCTCTCTCTGTCCCTCCTGTCCTCTCTTTCTGTCCTCTCTCTCTGTCCCTCCTGTCCTCTCTGTCTGTCCTCTCTCTCTCTCTGTCCCTCCTGTCCTCTCTCTGTCCCTCCTGTCCTGTCTGTCCTCTCTCTCTCTCTGTCCCTCCTGTCCTCTCTCTGTCCCTCCTGTCCTCTCTGTCTGTCCTCTCTCTCCATGTGTCAGCGGTTCTGTACAGATGTGGATGCTAAGAACATGCTGCAGTGTCTGAAACAGAACAAGAACTCTGAACTGATGGATCCCAAGTGTAAACAGATGATCACCAAGAGACAGATCACACAGAACACAGGTAAAACACACTCTCTCTCACACATACACACACACACACACACACACACACACTCGCACAGAACACAGGTAACACACACTGTACCACACACACACTCTCACACAGAACACAGGTAAAACACACTCTCACACACACACACACACAGAACACAGGTAAAACACACTCTCACACACACACTCAACACAGGTAAAATACACTCTCTCTCACACACACACACACACACACACTCTCACACAGAACACAGGTAAAACACACTCTCACAGAACACAGGTAAAACACACCCACACACACACACACACTCTCACACAGAACACAGGTAAAACACACTCTCACACACACACACACAGAACACAGGTAAAACACACTCTCACAGAACACAGGTAAAACACACCCACACACACAAACACACTCTCTCTCACACACACACACACTCTCTCACAGAGAACACAGGTAACACACACTCTCTTACAGTGAGCACTGTTACCTCTAATAGATGGACCACCTGTTACCTCTAATAGATGGGACCACCTGTTACCTCTAATAGATGGACCACCTGTTACCTCTAATAGATGGACTACCTGTTACCTCTAATAGATGGGACCATCTGTTACCTCTAATAGATGGGACCACCTGCTACCTCTAATAGATCAAATCAAATCAAATGTATTTATATAGCCCTTCGTACATCAGCTGATATCTCAAAGTGCTGTACAGAAACCCAGCCTAAAACCCCAAACAGCAAGCAATGCAGGTGTAGAAGCACGGTGGCTAGGAAAAACTCCCTAGAAAGGCCAATACCTAGGAAGAAACCTAGAGAGGAACCAGGCTATGTGGGGTGGCCAGTCCTCTTCTGGCTGTGCCGGGTGGAGATTATAACAGAACATGGTCAAGATGTTCAAATGTTCATAAATGACCAGCATGGTCGAATAATAATAAGGCAGAACAGTTGAAACTGGAGCAGCAGCACAGTCAGGTGGAAGTTGAAACTGGAGCAGCAGCATGGCCAGGTGGACTGGGGACAGCAAGGAGTCATCATGTCAGGTAGTCCTGGGGCATGGTCCTAGGGCTCAGGTCCTCCGAGAGAGAGAAAGAAAGAGAGAAGGAGAGAATTAGAGAACGCACACTTAGATTCACACAGGACACCGAATAGGACAGGAGAAGTACTCCAGATATAACAAACTGACCCCAGCCCCCCGACACATAAACTACTGCAGCATAAATACTGGAGGCTGAGACAGGAGGGGTCAGGAGACACTGTGGCCCCATCCGAGGACACCCCCGGACAGGACCAAACAGGAAGGATATAACCCCACCCACTTTGCCAAAGCACAGCCCCCACACCACTAGAGGGATATCTTCAACCACCAACTTACCATCCTGAGACAAGGCTGAGTATAGCCCACAAAGATCTCCGCCACGGCACAACCCAAAGGGGGGGCGCCAACCCAGACAGGATGACCACAACAGTGAATCAACCCACTCAGGTGACGCACCCCCTCCAGGGACGGCATGAGAGAGCCCCAGCAAGCCAGTGACTCAGCCCCTGTAATAGGGTTAGAGGCAGAGAATCCCAGTGGAAAGAGGGGAACCGGCCAGGCAGAGACAGCAAGGGCGGTTCGTTGCTCCAGAGCCTTTCCGTTCACCTTCCCACTCCTGGGCCAGACTACACTCAATCATATGACCCACTGAAGAGATGAGTCTTCAGTAAAGACTTAAAGGTTGAGACCGAGTTTGCGTCTCTGACATGGGTAGGCAGACCGTTCCATAAAAATGGAGCTCTATAGGAGAAAGCCCTGCCTCCAGCTGTTTGCTTAGAAATTCTAGGGACAATTAGGAGGCCTGCGTCTTGTGACCGTAGCGTACGTGTAGGTATGTACGGCAGGACCAAATCAGAGAGATAGGTAGGAGCAAGCCCATGTAATGCTTTGTTGGTTAGCAGTAAAACCTTGAAATCAGCCCTTGCTTTGACAGGAAGCCAGTGTAGAGAGGCTAGCACTGGAGTAATATGAAAAAAGTTTCTGATTTTTGCAATGTTACGTAGATGGAAAAAAGCTGTCCTTGAAATGGTCTTGATATGTTCTTCAAAAGAGAGATCAGGGTCCAGAGTAACGCCGAGGTCCTTCACAGTTTTATTTGAGACGACTGTACAACCATTAAGATTAATTGTCAGATTCAACAGAAGATCTCTTTGTTTCTTGGGACCTAGAACAAGCATCTCTGTTTTGTCCGAGTTTAATAGTAGAAAGTTTGCAGCCATCCACTTCCTTATGTCTGAAACACATGCTTCTAGCGAGGGCAATTTTGGGGCTTCACCATGTTTCATTGAAATGTAGCAGTGAAAGTTTACATTATGTTTTCGAATAACATCCCCAAGAGGTAAAATATATAGTGAAAACAATAGTGGTCCTAAAACGGAACCTTGAGGAACACCGAAATTTACAGTTGATTTGTCAGAGGACAAACCATTCACAGAGACAAACTGATATCTTTCCGACAGATAAGATCTAAACCAGGCCAGAACATGTCCGTGTAGACCAATTTGGGTTTCCAATCTCTCCAAAAGAATGTGGTGATCGATGGTATCAAAAGCAGCACTAAGGTCTAGGAGCACGAGGACAGATGCAGAGCCTCGGTCCGATGCCATTAAAATGTCATTTACCACCTTCACAAGTGCCGTCTCAGTGCTATGATGGGGTCTAAAACCAGACTGAAGCATTTCGTATACAATGTTTGTCTTCAGGAAGGCAGTGAGTTGCTGCGCAACAGCCTTCTCTAAAATTTTTGAGAGGAATGGAAGATTCGATATAGGCCGATAGTTTTTTATATTTTCTGGGTCAAGGTTTGGCTTTTTCAAGAGAGGCTTTATTACTGCCACTTTTAGTGAGTTTGGTACACATCCGGTGGATAGAGAGCCGTTTATTATGTTCAACATAGGAGGGCCAAGCACAGGAAGCAGCTCTTTCAGTAGTTTAGTTGGAATAGGGTCCAGTATGCAGCTTGAAGGTTTAGAGGCCATGATTATTTTCATCATTGTGTCAAGAGATATAGTACTAAAACACTTGAGCGTCTCTCTTGATCCTAGGTCCTGGCAGAGTTGTGCAGACTCAGGACAACTGAGGTTTGGAGGAATACGCAGGTTTAAAGAGGAGTCCGTAATTTGCTTTCTAATAATCATAATCTTTTCCTCAAAGAAGTTCATGAATTTATCACTGCTAAAGTGAAAGTCATCCTCTCTTGGGGAATGCTGCTTTTTAGTTAGCTTTGCGACAGTATTAAAAAGGAATTTCGGATTGTTCTTATTTTCCTCAATTAAGTTAGAAAAATAGGATGATCGAGCAGCAGTAAGGGCTCTACGGTACTGCACGGTACCGTCCTTCCAAGCTAGTCGGAAGACTTCCAGTTTGGTGTGGCCATCTGTTACCTCTAATAGATGGGACCATCTGTTACCTCTAATAGATGGGACCATCTGTTACCTTTAATAGATGGGACTACCTGTTACCTCTAATAGATGGGACCACCTGTTACCTCTAATAGATGGGACCATCTTTTCGCCTGCTTCTCAACTCTGGGAGGAGTTGGTCTAAGGTCCCTCCCCTTGGATCTCCTTCTCCAATGGGTTTTGAGAAGCAGGTGCGGAAAGAGGATGCAAGGAATGGAGAGAAAAGGAATTGGGTCAGAACCCATGTCATGTGGACCCGGGTCAGAGCCCATGTCAGGTGGACCCGGGTCAGAGCCCATGTCAGGTGGACCCGGTTCAGGTGGACCCATATCTCTGATATTTCTGGTTGTCTTCCTCTCTCTCAGACTACAGGTTGAACCCAATATTGAGAAAGGCCTGTAAGGCAGACATCCCTAAATTCTGTCAGCCAATCCTGAACAAGGCCAGTGATGACAGTGAACTGGAGGGCCAGGTGATTGGTTGCCTGAAGCTGAAATACGCCGACCAGCGTCTGTCTCCAGACTGTGAGGACCAGATCAGAGTGATTCTTCAGGAGTCGGCGCTGGACTACAGACTGGACCCCCAGCTACAGATCCACTGTGCTGAGGAGGTGAGGAGTGTTAATATAGACTGGACCCCCAGCTACAGATCCACTGTGCTGAGGAGGTGAGTGTTAATATAGACTGGACCCCCAGCTACAGATCCACTGTGCTGAGGAGGTGAGTGTTAATATAGACTGGACCCCCAGCTACAGATCCACTGTGCTGAGGAGGTGAGGAGTGTTAATATAGACTGGACCCCCAGCTACAGATCCATTGTGCTGAGGAGGTGAGGAGTGTTAATATAGACTGGACCCCCAGCTACAGATCCACTGTGCTGAGGAGGTGAGGAGTGTTAATATAGACTGGACCCCCAGCTACAGATCCACTGTGCTGAGGAGGTGAGGAGTGTTAATATAGACTGGACCCCCAGCTACAGATCCACTGTGCTGAGGAGGAGACCGGTCCTCTAAACTAGGCCAGACTGCTGTCCCTGAGAGATGGTTACTAATACATAACCCCACTGTCCTGAAGAGACCGGTCCTCTAAACTAGGCCAGACTGCTGTCCCTGAGAGATGGTTACTAATACATGACCCCACTGTCCTGAAGAGACCGGCCCCAAACTAGGCCAGACTGCTGTCCCTGAGAGATGGTTACTAATACATAACCCCACTGTCCTGAAGAGACCGGCCCCAAACTAGGCCAGACTGCTGTCCCTGAGAGATGGTTACTAATACATAACCCCACTGTCCTGAAGAGACCGGCCCCAAACTAGGCCAGACTGCTGTCCCTGAGAGATGGTTACTAATAACTAACACCATTTACACTGTCCTGAAGAGACCGGTCCTCTAAACTAGGCCAGACTGCTGTCCCTGAGAGATGGTTACTAATACATAACCCCACTCTTCTGAAGAGACCGGTCCTCTAAACTAGGCCAGACTGCTGTCCCTGAGAGATGGTTACTAATAACTAACACCATTTACACAGCCCTGAAGAGACCGGTCCTCTAAACTAGGCCAGACTGCTGTCCCTGAGAGATGGTTACTAATAACTAACACCATTTACACAGCCCTGAAGAGACCGGCCCCAAACTAGGCCAGACTGCTGTCCCTGAGAGATGGTTACTAATACATAACCCCACTGTCCTGAAGAGACCGGACCCAAACTAGGCCAGACTGCTGTCCCTGAGAGATGGTTACTAATACATAACCCCACTGTCCTGAAGAGACCGGCCCCAAACTAGGCCAGACTGCTGTCCCTGAGAGATGGTTACTAATAACTAACACCATTTACACTGTCCTGAAGAGACCGGTCCTCTAAACTAGGCCAGACTGCTGTCCCTGAGAGATGGTTACTAATACATAACCCCACTCTTCTGAAGAGACCGGTCCTCTAAACTAGGCCAGACTGCTGTCCCTGAGAGATGGTTACTAATAACTAACACCATTTACACAGCCCTGAAGAGACCGGTCCTCTAAACTAGGCCAGACTGCTGTCCCTGAGAGATGGTTACTAATAACTAACACCATTTACACAGCCCTGAAGAGACCGGCCCCAAACTAGGCCAGACTGCTGTCCCTGAGAGATGGTTACTAATACATAACCCCACTGTCCTGAAGAGACCGGCCCCAAACTAGGCCAGACTGCTGTCCCTGAGAGATGGTTACTAATACATAACCCCACTGTCCTGAAGAGACCGGTCCTCCAAACTAGGCCAGACTGCTGTCCCTGAGAGATGGTTACTAATACATAACCCCACTCTTCTGAAGAGACCGGTCCTCTAAACTAGGCCAGACTGCTGTCCCTGAGAGATGGTTACTAATAACTAACACCATTTACACAGCCCTGAAGAGACCGGTCCTCTAAACTAGGCCAGACTGCTGTCCCTGAGAGATGGTTACTAATAACTAACACCATTTACACAGCCCTGAAGAGACCGGCCCCAAACTAGGCCAGACTGCTGTCCCTGAGAGATGGTTACTAATACATAACCCCACTGTCCTGAAGAGACCGGCCCCAAACTAGGCCAGACTGCTGTCCCTGAGAGATGGTTACTAATACATAACCCCACTGTCCTGAAGAGACCGGCCCCAAACTAGGCCAGACTGCTGTCCCTGAGAGATGGTTACTAATACATAACCCCACTGTCCTGAAGAGACCGGCCCCAAACTAGGCCAGACTGCTGTCCCTGAGAGATGGTTACTAATAACTAACACCATTTACACAGCCCTGAAGAGACCGGTCCTCTAAACTAGGCCAGACTGCTGTCCCTGAGAGATGGTTACTAATACATAACCCCACTGTCCTGAAGAGACCGGCCCCAAACTAGGCCAGACTGCTGTCCCTGAGAAATGGTTACTAATAACTAACACCATTTACACAGCCCTGAAGAGACCGGTCCTCTAAACTAGGCCAGACTGCTGTCCCTGAGAGATGGTTACTAATACATAACCCCACTGTCCTGAAGAGACCGGTCCTCTAAACTAGGCCAGACTGCTGTCCCTGAGAGATGGTTACTAATACATAACCCCACTGTCCTGAAGAGACCGGCCCCAAACTAGGCCAGACTGCTGTCCCTGAGAGATGGTTACTAATACATAACCCCACTGTCCTGAAGAGACCGGCCCCAAACTAGGCAAAGACTGCTGTCCCTGAGAGATGGTTACTAATACATAACCCCACTGTCCTGAAGAGACCGGCCCCAAACTAGGCCAGACTGCTGTCCCTGAGAGATGGTTACTAATACATAACCCCACTGTCCTGAAGAGACCGGCCCCAAACTAGGCCAGACTGCTGTCCCTGAGAGATGGTTACTAATACATAACCCCACTGTCCTGAAGAGACCGGCCCCAAACTAGGCCAGACTGCTGTCCCTGAGAGATGGTTACTAATACATAACCCCACTGTCCTGAAGAGACCGGCCCCAAACTAGGCCAGACTGCTGTCCCTGAGAGATGGTTACTAATACATAACCCCACTGTCCTGAAGAGACCGGTCCTCTAAACTGGGCCAGACTGCTGTCCCTGAGAGATGGTTACTAATACATAACTAGGCCAGACTGCTGTCCCTGAGAGATGGTTACTAATACATAACTAGGCCAGACTGCTGTCCCTGAGAGATGGTTACTAATACATAACCCCACTGTCCTGAAGAGACCGGCCCCAAACTAGGCCAGACTGCTGTCCCTGAGAGATGGTTACTAATACATAACCCCACTGTCCTGAAGAGACCGGCCCCAAACTGGGCCAGACTGCTGTCCCTGAGAGATGGTTACTAATACATAACCCCACTGCCCTGAAGAGACCGACCCCAAACTAGGCCAGACTGCTGTCCCTGAAAGATGGTTACTAATACATAACCCCACTGTCCTGAAGAGACCGGCCCCAAACTAGGCCAGACTGCTGTCCCTGAGAGATGGTTACTAATACATAACTAGGCCAGACTGCTGTCCCTGAGAGATGGTTACTAATACATAACTAGGCCAGACTGCTGTCCCTGAGAGATGGTTACTAATACATAACTAGGCCAGACTGCTGTCCCTGAGAGATGGTTACTAATACATAACTAGGCCAGACTGCTGTCCCTGAGAGATGGTTACTAATACATAACTAGGCCAGACTGCTGTCCCTGAGAGATTGTTACTAATACATAACTAGGCCAGACTGCTGTCCCTGAGAGATGGTTACTAATACATAACTAGGCCAGACTGCTGTCCCTGAGAGATGGTTACTAATACATAACTAGGCCAGACTGCTGTCCCTGAGAGATGGTTACTAATACATAACCCCACTGTCCTGAAGAGACCGGCCCCAAACTAGGCCAGACTGCTGTCCCTGAGAGATGGTTACTAATACATAACTAGGCCAGACTGCTGTCCCTGAGAGATGGTTACTAATACATAACTATGCCAGACTGCTGTCCCTGAGAGATGGTTACTAATACATAACTATGCCAGACTGCTGTCCCTGAGAGATGGTTACTAATACATAACTAGGCCAGACTGCTGTCCCTGAGAGATGGTTACTAATACATAACTAGGCCAGACTGCTGTCCCTGAGAGATGGTTACTAATACATAACTAGGCCAGACTGCTGTCCCTGAGAGATGGTTACTAATACATAACTAGGCCAGACTGCTGTCCCTGAGAGATGGTTACTAATACATAACCCCACTGTCCTGAAGAGACCGGCCCCAAACTATGCCAGACTGCTGTCCCCTGACAGATGGTTACTAATACATAACTAGGCCAGACTGCTGTCCCTGAGAGATGGTTACTAATACATAACTAGGCCAGACTGCTGTCCCTGAGAGATGGTTACTAATACATAACTAGGCCAGACTGCTGTCCCTGAGAGATGGTTACTAATACATAACTAGGCCAGACTGCTGTCCCTGAGAGATGGTTACTAATACATAACTAGGCCAGACTGCTGTCCCTGAGAGATGGTTACTAATACATAACTAGGCCAGACTGCTGTCCCTGAGAGATGGTTACTAATACATAACTAGGCCAGACTGCTGTCCCTGAGAGATGGTTACTAATACATAACTAGGCCAGACTGCTGTCCCTGAGAGATGGTTACTAATACATAACTAGGCCAGACTGCTGTCCCTGAGAGATGGTTACTAATACATAACTAGGCCAGACTGCTGTCCCTGAGAGATGGTTACTAATACATAACTAGGCCAGACTGCTGTCCCTGAGAGATGGTTAGTAATACATAACTAGGCCAGACTGCTGTCCCTGAGAGATGTTTACTAATACATAACTAGGCCAGACTGCTGTAAAGCAGTTCCATGTTGATAGAAGAAGGCTTTAGAAATACATTCTGAGAGCTGCAACTAGAGAATTTACGTTCTCCACCCTCTTCCTCTCTCTCTCTCTTTCTCCCCTCCATCCCTCCCCCTGTCACTCCTCTAGATCCCCGGTCTGTGTGCGGAGGAGGCAGTGGCCCAGGAGCAGACAGGTCAGGTGGAGGAGTGTCTGAAGGCCAACCTGTTGAAGATCAAACATGACTTGTGTAAGAAGGAGGTGCTGAACATGTTGAAGGAGAGCAAGGCAGACGTCTTCGTTGATCCTGTCCTCCACACGGCCTGTGCCCTTGACCTCAAACACCAGTGTGCTGCCGTCACGCCGGGCAGAGGACGACGTGAGTCCCGCCCACCTGTCTGTTCACAGCCATGACATGGGGGTATATTTACCTTCTACACCACCTGTCTGTTCACAGACATAGGATTTAGTAATGACATAGGGGTATATTCACCTTCTACACCACCATGATAGTATCTAGTAATGACATAGAGGTATATTCACCTTCTACACCACCATGATAGTATTTAGTAATGACATGGAGGTGTATTCACCACCATGATAGTATTTAGTAATGACATGGAGGTATATTCATCACCATGATAGTATTTAGTAATGACATGGAGGTATATTCACCACCATGATAGTATTTAGTAATGAGATGGAGGTATATTCACCTTCTACAACACCATGATAGTATTTAGTAAAACATGCAAACACCCTCCTCTCTCTCCCTCTCTCTCTCTCCTCTCTCTCTCCCCCTCCCCCCCCCCCCCTCTCTCTCTCTCTCTCTCTCTCTCTCTCTCTCTCCCTTTCTCTCTCTCCCTCTCCCTTCTCTCTCCTCTCTCTCTCCCTCTTCTCTTTCTCTCCCTCTTCTCTCTCTCTCCCTCTTCTCTCTCTCCCTCCTCACTCTCTCTCCATTTCTCCTCTCCCCCTCTCTCCTCTCTCCATTTCTCTCCTCCTCTCTCTCTCTCCCTCTCTCTCTCCTCTCTCTCTCTCTCCCTCCTCTCTTTCTCTCTCTCCCCTCTCTCTCTCCCTCCTCTCTCTCTCCCCTCTCTCTCTCTCCCTCTCTCTCTCCCTCCTCTCTCTCCCTCTCTCTCTCCCCCCTCCCTCTGTCCCCTCTCTCTCCCCTCTCTCTCTCTCTCTCCTCTCTCTCTCCTCTCTCTCTCTCTCTCCCCTCTCTCTCTCCCCTCTCTCTCTCCCCCCCTCTCTCCCTCTCTCTCTCCCTCCTCTCTCTCTCCCCTCTCTCTCTCTCCCTCTCTCTCTCCCTCCTCTCTCTATCTCTCCCCCCTCCCTCTCTCACCCTCCCTACCAGAGATGTCATGTCTACTGGAGTCGTTGCAGGATAAGAGAGTCCGTCTGCAGCCAGAGTGTAAGAAGAGACTCCAGGACCGCATGGACATGTGGAGCTACGCTGCCAAGGTTAATGTACACTCCTTTAATAACCTGACACCTGCAGTGGTTTCCCCTTTAATAACCTGGCAGCTGCAGTGGTTTCCCCTTTAATAACCTGACACCTGCAGTGGGTTCCCCTTTAATAACCTGACACCTGCAGTGGGTTCCCCTTTAATAACCTGACACCTGCAGTGGTTTCCCCTTTGATAACCTGACACCTGCAGTGGGTTCCCTTTTAATAACCTGCAGTGGTTTCCCCTTTTAATAACCTGACACCTGCAGTGGGTTCCCCTTTAATAACCTGACACATGCAGTTCCCCCCCCCCCCCCAGGTGGTGACCTCCCCCTCTAATAATTCCACCCCAGGTGGTGACCTCCCCCTCTAATAATTCCCTCTCTCCCCCCCAGGTGGTGACCTCCCCCTCTAGTAATTTCCCCCCCAGGTGGTGACCCCCCCTCTAATAATTACCTCTCTCCCCCCAGGTGGTGAACACCCCCTCTAATAATTCCCTCTCTACCCCCCCAGGTGGTGTCCTCCCCCTCTAATAATTCCCTCTCTCCCCCCAGGTGGTGGACACCCCCTCTAATAATTCCCTCTCTACCCCCCCAGGTGGTGTCCTCCCCCTCTAATAATTCCCTCTCTACCCCCCCAGGTGGTGACCTCCCCCTCTAATAATTCCCTTTCCCTCTAATAATTCCCTCTCTCCCCCCAGGTGGTGATCTCCCCCTCTAATAATTCCCTCTCACCCCCCAGGTGGTGACCTCCCCCTCTAATAATTCCCTCTCTCCCCCCAGGTGGTTAACACCCCCTCTAATAATTCCCTCTCTCCCCCCAGGTGGTGACCACCCCCTCTAATAATTCCCTCTCTCCCCCAGGTGGTGACCTCCCCCTCTAATAATTCCCTCTCTCCCCCAGGTGGTGACCTCCCCCTCTAATAATTCCCTCTCTCTCCCCAGGTGGTGACCACCCCCTCTAATAATTCCCTCTCTACCCCCAGGTGGTGACCACCCCCTCTAATCATTTTCTCTCTCCCCCTCTAATAATTCCCTCTCTCTCCCCCAGGTAGTGACCTCCCCCTCTAATAATTCCCTCTCTCCCCCCAGGTGGTGACCTCCCCCTCTAATAATACCCTCTCTCTCCCCCAGGTAGTGACCTCCCCCTCTAGTAATCTCCCCCCCAGGTGGTGACCTCCCCCCTCTAATAATCCCCTCTCTCCCCCCGGTGGTGACCTCCCCCTCTAGTAATTCCCTCTCTCCCCCAGGTAGTGACCTCCCCCTCTAGTAATCCCCCCCCAGGTGGTGACCTCCCCCTCTAATAATTCCCCCTCCCCCTCTAATAATTCCCTCTCTCCCCCCAGGTGGTGACCACCCCCTCTAATAATTCTCCCCCCCAGGTGGTGACCTCCCACTCTAGTAATCCCCCCCCAGCTGGTGTCCTTCCCCTCTAATAATACCCTCTCTCTCCCCCAGGTAGTGACCTCCCCCTCTAGTAATCCCCCCCCCCCCCAGGTGGTGACCTCCCCCTCTAATAATTCCCCCTCCCCCTCTAATAATTCCCTCTCTCCCCCCAGGTGGTGACCTCCCCCTCTAATAATTCCCCCTCCCCCTCTAATAATTCCCTCTCTCCCCCCAGGTGGTGACCTCCCCCTCTAATAATTCCCCCTCCCCCTCTAATAATTCCCTCTCTCCCCCCAGGTGGTGACCTCCCCCTCTAATAATACCATCTCTCTCCCCCCAGGTAGTGATCTCCCCCTCTAGTAATCCCCCCCCCCCAGGTGGTGACCTCCCCCTCTAATAATTCCCTCCCCCTCTAATAATTCCCTCCCCCTCTAATAATTCCCTCTCGCCCCCCCCCAGGTGGTGACCTCCCCCTCTAATAATTCCCTCTCTGCCCCCCCAGGTGGTGACCTCCCCTCCTAATAATACCCTCTCTCTCCCCCAGGTAGTGACCTCCCCCTCTAGTAATCTCCCCCCCAGGTGGTGACCTGCCCCCCTCTAGTAATCCCCTCTCTCCCCCCGGTGGTGACCTCCCCCTCTAATAATTCCCTCTCTCCCCCCGGTGGTGACCTCCCCCTCTAATAATTCCCTCTCTCCCCCAGGTAGTGACCTCCCCCTCTAGTAATCCCCCCCCCAGGTGGTGACCTCCCCCTCTAATAATTCCCCCTCCCCCTCTAATAATTCCCTCTCTCCCCCCAGGTGGTGACCACCCCCTCTAATAATTCTCCCCCCCCAGGTGGTGACCTCCCCCTCTAGTAATCCCCCCCCAGCTGGTGTCCTCCCCCTCTAATAATACCCTCTCTCTCCCCAGGTAGTGACCTCCCCCTCTAGTAATCCCCCCCCAGGTGGTGACCTCCCCCTCTAATAATTCCCTCTCTCCCCCCAGGTGGTGACCTCCCCCTCTAATAATTCCCCCTCCCCCTCTAATAATTCCCTCTCTCCCCCCAGGTGGTGACCTCCCCCTCTAATAATACCGTCTCTCTCCCCCCAGGTAGTGATCTCCCCCTCTAGTAATCCCCCCCCCCCAGGTGGTGACCACCCCCTCTAATAATTCCCTCCCCCTCTAATAATTCCCTCCCCCTCTAATAATTCCCTCTCGCCCCCCCCCAGGTGGTGACCTCCCCCTCTAATAATTCCCTCTCTGCCCCCCCAGGTGGTGACCTCCCCTCCTAATAATTACCTCTCTCCCCCCAGGTGGTGACCTCCCCCTCCTAATAATTACCTCTCTCCCCCCAGGTGGTGACCTCCCCCTCTAATAATTCCCTCTCTCCCCCCCAGGTGGTGACCTCCCCCTCTAATAATTCCCTCTCTCCCCCCCAGGTGGTGATCTCCCCCTCTAAGAACTCCCTCTCACCCCCCCCCCCCCCCAGGTGGTGACCTCCCCCTCTAATGATTCCCTCTCTCCCCCTAGGTGGTGACCTCCCCCTCTAATACTTCCCTCCCCCTCTAATAGTTCCCCCCCCCCCAGGTGGTGACCTCCCCCTCTAATAATTCCCTCTCTCCCCCCCAGGTGGTGACCTCCCCCTCTAATAATTCCCTCCCCCTCTAATAATTCCCTCTCTCCCCCTAGGTCGCTCCAGCAGAGGGTTTTTCAGACCTTGCCATGCAGGTGATGACCTCCCCCTCTAAGAACTACATCCTGTTTATAATCTCCCTGGGGGTGATTGTCCTCTTCCTGGTCGGCCTGCTGTGTGGACGCATCACCAAGAGAGTCACCAGGGAACTGAAGGACAGGTAGAGAGAGGGGGGATGAACAGACCTCCCTGGGATGAACGGACCTCCCTGGGACAGA
Organism: Oncorhynchus kisutch; assembly: GCF_002021735.2. Lineage (NCBI taxonomy): Eukaryota > Metazoa > Chordata > Actinopteri > Salmoniformes > Salmonidae > Oncorhynchus > Oncorhynchus kisutch. Next base: position 95,065 of record NW_022265908.1, read on the forward strand.
CGGACCTCCCTGGGACAGACGGACCTCCTTTGGACAGACGGACCTCCCTGGGACAGACGGACCTCCCTGGGACAGACGGACCTCCTTTGGACAGACGGACCTTCCTGGGACAGACTGACTCCCAAATGGTACTATTGCCGATATAGTGCACTACTTGTGACCAGAGCCCTGTGGGGGTCCTTCACACCTGGACCTGACATCACAGAACAATGTCAATGTTGTCATCTCCTTGGTCCACTTCATCAACTGGCTTTGTGTGAGAACTAACTCTATGGGTCTCTGGTCAGAAGTACTGCACTATGTAGGGAACAGGGTTCCACCTGGTAGGCAGAAACAGACTGTCTCTTCCAAAGGCCCAACTAAAAAAAAACAGCCCGGGCTTGCCCCAGCCACCTCCGCCCCTTTCCAGCCCCCCTACCACCACCCAGAGCCCCAGTCTGGGCTTGCCCCAGCCACCTCCGCCCCTCTCCAGCCCCCCTACCACCACCCAGAGCCCCAGTCTGGGCTTGCCCCAGCCACCTCCGCCCCTCTCCAGCCCCCCTACCACCACCCAGAGCCCCAGTCTGGGCTTGCCCCAGCCACCTCCGCCCCTCTCCAGCCCCCCTACCACCACCCAGAGCCCCAGTCTGGGCTTGCCCCAGCCACCTCCGCCCCTCTCCAGCCCCCCTATCACCACCCAGAGCCCCAGTCTGGGGGTCCACCCGTAACCAGCCAAGCTCCACAGAGCCAGAGGAGCCATGTTAGGACCCCCACCTCACCAGAACCTGATCCACTCCACTACTACTGAGAAGGTGCCCTGAACCACCTCCTGAAGCCGGATACTGTAGGCCCAAATGGTCCTAAAACTGGCCCTGAACCTCCTCCTGAAGCAGGATACTGTTGGTCCTACTGGTCCTAAAACTGTCCCTGAACCACCTCCTGAAGCAGGATACTGTTGGTCCTAAAACTGGCCCTGAACCTCCTCCTGAAGCAGGATACTGTTGGTCCTACTGGTCCTAAAACTGGCCCTGAACCTCCTCCTGAAGCAGGCTACTGTTGGTCCTACTAGTCCTAAACCTGGCCCTGAACCTCCTCCTGAAGAAGGCTGTTGGTCCTACTGGTCCTAAAACTGGCCCTGAACCTCCTCTTGAAGAAGGCTGTTGGTCCTACTGATTGTTTGTTTGTTTTGCAGCCTTGTTTATTGTTTACTAATATTGATTCAGAGTTTTTATGAAGTGTCTCATATCTGGATAACCTGGTCTAGTCCAATGAGGGGGGGGGGGGGGGTGGATGATGATGATGATGGATTTTTACCAGTCTCTATGGATGGGGGGGGTATACTCACTGTTAGGGTGGAATTGATCTTGAAAAATAATAACCACATTAGATAATACAATGGCTGTGTCCCAGAGGGCAGCCTTTATCCTATGGGCCCTGGTTAACAGTAGTGTCCCCTTTATCCTATGGGCCCTGGTCAACAGTAGTGTCCCCTTTATCCTATGGGCCCTGGTTAACAGTAGTGTCCCCTTTATCCTATGGGCCCTGGTCAACAGTAGTGTCCCCTTTATCCTATGGGCCCTGGTCAACAGTAGTGTCCCCTTTATCCTATGGGCCCTGGTTAACAGTAGTGTCCCCTTTACCCTATGGGCCCTGGTCAACAGTAGTGTCCCCTTTATCCTATGGGCCCTGGTCAATAGTAGTGTCCCCTTTATCCTATGGGCCCTGGTCAATAGTAGTGTCCCCTTTATCCTATGGGCCCTGGTCAATAGTAGTGTCCCCTTTACCCTATGGGCCCTGGTCAACAGTAGTGTCCCCTTTATCCTATGGGCCCTGGTCAATAGTAGTGCACGACAGAGGGGATAGGATTCCATTTGGGACACTGGCCTGTTGGTCATGTATGTGCCTGCTTTAGTAAATGCTAAAGTAAAAAAATGTCATATTGTACAAGAACAACAATTCATGTTGATTGTAAATGTGTTTCTTCTGCTACCTGAGCTGGTTGTTTTGACTGTGATGATGATGGTGCGTTGTCGCCAAACTTTTTTCCAAATTAACTCCATAATATCGACAGAAACATGGCAAACTTTGTTTAGAATCAATCCTCAAGGTGTTTTTCACATATCTATTCGATGATAAATCATTCGTGGCAGTTTGGTTTCTCCTTTGAACCAAATGGAAAAATGCACGCAAGCAATAATTTCGACGGAGGACACCAAGCGGGCACCTGGTAAATTATGGTCAATCTTCCAATGATATGCCCTCAAATACGTCACAATGCTGCAGACACCTTGGGGAAACGACAGAAAGTGTAGGCTCATTCCTTGCGCATTCACAGCCATATAAGGAGACATTGGAACACAGCGCATTCAAAATCTGGGGCACTTCCTGTATGAAATTTCATCTTGGTTTCGCCTGTAGCATTAGTTCTGGGGCACTCACAGACAACATCATAGTGTTTTCTTTCCAAAGCTGTCAATTATATGCATAGTCGAGCATCTTTTCGTGACAAAATATCTTGTTTAAAACGGGAATGTTTTTTTATCCAAAAATTAAAAGAGCGCCCCCTATATCGAAGAAGATAAATGAATCCATGTTAGTGTCGACGGACCACCGAGACGCCACCTGTTAATTAGATATCTAGCATGCACCTGACACCTGTGCTAATTAGATATCTAGCATGCACCTGACACCTGTGCTAAGTAGATATCTAGCATGCACCTGACACCTGTGCTAAGTAGATATCTAGCATGCACCTGACACCTGTGCTAATTAGATATCTAGCATGCACCTGACACCTGTGCTAATTAGATATCTAGCATGCACCTGACACCTGTGCTAATTAGATATCTAGCATGCACCTGACACCTGTGCTAATTAGATATCTAGCATGCACCTGACACCTGTGCTAATTAGATATCTAGCATGCGCCTGACACCTGTGCTAATTAGATATCTAGCATGCACCTGACACCTGTGTGTAATGGAAGCAGACCCCAGAAAACGTGTTGTCACTGAAATATACTGTCGGCTGAAACTGTGATATAGCTGGTCAACACGGTGTACAGCAGCAGTGGAAAGAATACATTCTCATACTTGAGTAAAAGTAAAGATACTTTAATAGATAATGACGAAAGTGAGTCACCCAGTAAAATACTACTTGAGTAAAAGTCTTTGGTTTTAAATATACATCAGTATGAAAAGTAAACATAATTGCTAAAATATACTTACGGATCAAAAGTAAAAGTATAAATCATTTAAAGTTCTTTATATTAAGCAAAGCAAGATGGCAAGATGACAAACTAAGCATGTGTGTTTAGTGAGTCCACCAGATCAAAGGCAGTAGGGATGACCATCTCTATTGATAAGTGTATAAATTAGACCATTTTCCTGTCCTGCTAAGCATTCAAAATGTACTTTTTGGGTGTCAGGGAAAATGTATGGAGTAAAAAGTACATTTTCTTTAGGAATGTAGTGAAGTGAACATGTATATATAAAGTCCACATACCCCAAAAACGTTTCACTGAAGGACTTCACACCTCTTCAGTTAAATGTGGATTTTACATTTGTGAAATTATTTCGATGTGATATGAAAGTGACAAGGGTTTTATGTTTCTATCGCAGTTGAGAATCTGATTCATGTTTAGATGGAAGTGTCTGTTTTGGCTTCCAGTCTCTCTCTGAAAATAACAGCCTTGGACCTTAAAGAGTAACATTAGGCCCCTTTAGAGGTCCTCTTGGGCCAGAACTGGCCCTGTTGTAAATCTGGCACCACCATCCTCCACATCTCAACCCTGGAAACAGAAACGAGGGGAGAGTCTGGACACCGAGGCCCACCGTGAGACCGTTTGGACTACATGAGAGGGTCACAAAGCTCCTCTGCTCTCCAGGAGCTGAACCTCTCTCCTGCTTCAGCAACACCTGGACGCTCTATTCATTTTAAACAAAAGTGTGTCCTTCTTCCTGTCTGTTTTCGTTGGTTTGAAGACTTCTTTGAAACAGACTGATGATGATAACCAGTGTTGTCCTTTTCTTTCTGTACAACGTTATGGATCTGCTGTTATATGTTTTGTTCACGATATTGAGATTTTACATTGTGATTTTTTTTTGCTGTACAGATGAACATTTTGTCAATTTAATAAAATTGTCTGCAGATTTTTACATCATGGTGTCCACATGTTGGGTATTTCAGAATGACTGTTGGTGTCTTGCGATAGAAAAGTAATGTATTTCTAACAGATGTTTGTATTGAAGACAACTGGATAAGAGCAGTCTCTCCTTTCCTCATAAATGGAACAATATTAATGTATCGAAACAATAACACACGTGGACATTTTGTGACATTTTACTAGTACAGTAATGACCAATAACGTTTCGTGAAGATGCTGTTCACGCAGCGGCGATGGGATCGTAAACATTACCTCCGTTCCGCCAGCAAGAATAATGCCCTGACCTTGGCAGTTTTCCTTCAATATAAAATTCTGGCAATGAAGATGGTGAAAAATAATATAAAGGTCGAAATGAGTTACTGATTATGGGAAAATGTTTGCAAATTTTGAATTTTGTTTAACAATGTAAAAAAAAGATAGCATTTATGGCAAAAACGAATATAGCATTGACATTATTGTTAGCAGCATTAAAAATAAATTATACTAGATAGTTATCATGGTAACAGTAAAACAACAAATTTTGAATGCTACATTTAGTAATAATATTCATAATATTATTGGTATAATTGTAATCAACTTTAGAAAACACTTTGTAATCCCATTGTTACTTATTCCATTTGCATTACACGATGTTCAGTACGTTTTTCATATTGGATTTTTATTGAACCTTTATTTAACTATACAAGTCAGTTAAGAACAAAATCTTATTTACAATGACGGCCAAACGCCAACATTGCAAAACAGTTTGTTTGAATCAATTATTTGGTGAATATATTTAGTGTAGTTTTATCTAAAAGGATAACTTTTTAAATGTTTTATAAATTCACTGAGAAGGATGGTCCTCCTCTGAGGTGCCTCCACTGTTGGATCGACTTGTATGACAGCGCGTTCCAGTTCCCGACAATATCCAGCAACTTCGCACAACCATTGAAGAGGAGTGGGACAACATTCCACAATCAGCAGCCTGATCAACTCCATGCGAAGGAGATGTGTCGCGCTGCACGGTGGCCACAACAGGTACTGACTGGTTTTATGCAGTGGTGATTTTAGCATGTACATCTTGGTGGGTCAAACTAAAAAAAAAATGGTGCATGCCAGCAAAGCCACAACACTAAACAATACATTAATTACACTATAACGGTGACAAACGGTGCCCACTAACTGTTAGGGCCAAACATAAACCTGTCCCAAAAGCAGAGATTTCTTTTCAGCACCATGGAGTGAATCCTTACCACTGCTACACCTGGCTATCAGCGGAGCCTTGTCTGGCAGGGAAACAGTTCATTCAGCCTCATTTACCGACATTTCCCCCAAAAATCTGATATGGCTGCTTCGCTTAAACAAAATGTGGTTTCTACTGACAATTGAGATGTACAAGGGAACGATGAGCGAATGTAATAGTATAACTTTAGTCCGTCCTCTCGCCCCGACCCGGGTGCGAACCAGGGACCCTCTGCACATATCAACAGTCACCCTCGAAGCATCGTTACCCATCGCTCCACAAAAGCCGCGGCCCTTGCAGAGTAAGGGGAACTACTTCAAGGTCTCAGAGCGAGTGACGTCACCGATTGAAACGCTATTAGCGCGCACCACTTCTAACTAGCTAGCCATTTCACATCCGTTACACGTATAAGAGGCAATCCGTAATTTTGTTTAAGACAATGACAGAGCTAAGACGGACATAGTCAATATAAGTATTTGTTCAGCACTTTTGAAATGTACAGCGACAGAATTCAAAACATGGCCCGTTCTTACAGTATTCTCCCTGTACAGCAAGTCAGAACCGTAGGATAAATAAAGGGGGCATATAAGCAGACAATGAAAGCTCTTACAATTCTCGGTGATGGCATTTCTCTAAACAGACACAAGGCTACATGTGCACCACCAAGTCAGAACAGTAGGCTAACTTATGAGGGGGAAGGGACATATCTCCCTGGCATATTACATAATTTTTGCAGCAGCATATAATACCATTTTAGACTCACATTGTTGTGCTGTGCTCACTTGAACAGGAAGGTGGCACAGCGGTTCTTCTTGTGGGCAAATTTTGTCATCAAAGTCTGGCATTCTCTAGATTTATGGTGCTTTCAAGATAACTGGGAACGAAAAAATTAATAAAAGGTTGAATCATGACGTCAGTGATCTTCAGGTCGGAGCTCTAGAAAGAGGCCTGAGTTCCCGAGTTAGATTGAAAGCGTATTTTCCCAGTCTGACCTCAGTGATCATCAGGTCGGAGCACTAGAAAGAGGCCTGAGTTCCCGAGTTGGATTGAAAGCGTATTTTCCCAGTCTGACCTCAGTGATCTTCAGGTCGGAGCTCTAGAAAGAGGCCTGAGTTCCCGAGTTGGATTGAAAGCGTATTGAATTCTCTGAGCTCGTTTTTTTCCCAGTTGTCTTGAACTCACTGAAGTCAGTTCCAAGTTTAAACTTGTTTTGAACGCGGCAGAAGTTGTACTAGGCTGACAGTGTGGCCAATGTATTCAACCTTTTCTGGCCCACAGTGTTACATGTGACTGTTTATCCATTTAAGCTTGTTAAAGAAACCCTTAAACCCAGATTTGGACCACGCACCCTCTCCACTGCTTTGCAACACTTGCAGTTAGCTACTGATCAAATCAAATTGTATTTGTCACATGCGCCGAATACAACAGGTGTAGACCTTACAGTGAAATGCTTACAAGCCCCTAACCAACAATGCAGTTTTAAGAAAAATAAGTATTAAGTCAAAAATGGACCATTAAAAAATGTATTAATTAAAGAGCAGCAGTAAAAGGTTCCTTCCAAATCACCCATTGTTATATTTGCGATTTCCAAATTCATGTGTAATGTTAATGTCTATTGGCCGATGAGCACCAATATGTTTTTTTTATCTTATAATTTCTCGACAAGGTTTGAAAAGGATTTGCCAGTAGATTGTTGATTCGTGACGATGGCCGCTTGTCTAGCTTGCTAGCTAAGATTTTGAAAGTCAATCTGCTGTAGATATAACGTGATTTGATGTCACTTTATTTGCGGCCAATGACTTTGAGCCTTCTTGGATGGGCACTTCTAATATAAATCTATGGCAGCACCCAAGGGGCTTGAATTTTCAAGCTCTCTCTGTAGATTTTGCGCTGACAAAGTGTCCCCACGAGTGACAGAAGTGAGCCAATCACGGCGCAACTAGAGTACATTACTAACCCCTACACTCTGTATTTTCCACTGGCTGCCCCTCCACCACGGAAAGCACTAAGCTAGGCTGAAACATCTGCATTTTGGAGATGCCATACTCAAGAAAGCAACCATGTTTGTATGCAGCTTTATTAACTCAAATATTTATTTTTTTACATTGTTTGCAAACTGATATGTGACATGTATGAATGACAGGCCACCACTGAGTATATGTGACCAATAGATGCATATCTGTTTTCATGTGAAATCCATAGATTAGGGTCGAATTAATTTATTTCAATTGACGGATTTCCTATATGAACTGTAACTCAGTAAATTGGTTTAAATTGTTGCTTTTATATTTTTGTAAATAATTGTACAAATTTGAATAATTATTAATTTACCAAGTATACAGGATGGAACTTTTATTCTGACGGATTTAAAACAAATCCGCGACCCGGAAGTAGTTCGTTTTTATTGCCTGTTTCACGGCGGTGTAAATAAACAATGCAGTTTGTTTGGCCGAAGAGGGTCTGACTGAAACATTCTGCTGTCATCGAGGCGCAGGACTGAAATCTGCTTCAAGCCGAATAGAGATTTCATTACTTTTGGAGTGGAGTGAGTCGGTGAATTTGCTACATGATAATGATAATGCTAACTAGCATTATCATTAGCTAGACGAATGTCAGAAGGCCGCTAGCGTATTACCAATGCAAAGACGTTTGGATCGGGGTGTTGTTCTCCTTGGGACGAAGGTCGAACACAAGCAAACTTCAGATTTACTGTTGGCATTAGCAAGAAGTGATAGGAGTTAAAGTTATAATTGAGCCAGCTGATCAACTAACGTTAGCTAAAGTTCGCTAGCTAACTGTAGCTTGTTTGAAAGACAGTACGAAAGTTAGCTGTGGTACCTAGTACCTAAGTCTGCATGCTTGCTAATGTGATTCTCCAGGCCTGTTGTGTTCTGATCCTCCAGGCCTGTTGTGTTCTGATCCTCCAGGCCTGTTGTGTTCTGATCCTCCAGGCCTGTTGTGTTCTGATCCTCCAGGCCTGTTGTGTTCTGATCCTCCAGGCCTGTTGTGTTCTGATCCTCCAGGCCTGTTGTGTTCTGATCCTCCAGGCCTGTTGTGTTCTGATCCTCCAGGCCTGTTGTGTTCTTATCCTCCAGGCCTGTTGTGTTCTGATCCTCCAGGCCTGTTGTGTTCTGATTCTCCAGGCCTGTTGTGTTCTGATCCTCCAGGCCTGTTGTGTTCTAATCCTCCAGGCCTGTTGTGTTCTGATCCTCCAGGCCTGTTGTGTTCTGATCCTCCAGGCCTGTTGTGTTCTGATCCTCCAGGCCTGTTGTGTTCTGATCCTCCAGGCCTGTTGTGTTCTTATCCTCCAGGCCTGTTGTGTTCTGATCCTCCAGGCCTGTTGTGTTCTGATCCTCCAGGCCTGTTGTGTTCTGATCCTCCAGGCCTGTTGTGTTCTGATCCTCCAGGCCTGTTGTGTTCTGATTCTCCAGGCCTGTTGTGTTCTGATCCTCCAGGCCTGTTGTGTTCTAATCCTCCAGGCCTGTTGTGTTCTGATTCTCCAGGTTCCTCCAAGCCATGCACTGCAGCTGTGTATGGAGCTCCAGGGCTCTGTCCCCTGCCCTGCTCCCTAGGCTGCTGTCCCATGCAGGATGCTGGGCTCCGGGGACCAAGCCTAGGGGTATCTGGAGCTCCCCTCGGAGACTGGCCTCGGCTGTAGAGACCACGCAGCCCATCCCCCTGCCCAGCCAAGCCCGGGTGGTGATCTGTGGAGGGGGCATCGTAGGGACGTCTGTGGCCTATCACCTGGCCAAGCTGGGCTGGACTGAGATAGTACTATTGGAGCAGGGAAGGTAGGAGAGGCTAAATGATGTGGTCTGTTTACAAGAGGGGGTGCATGTTTCCAGAACACTTTATCTGTGGGTAGGTGGACAATATAACATGATTTCATGAGTTCATTGTTTTACTGGGCTTGTCAGGGGATGGGAGACCAATACAATGAAAACATGGACTAGCCTACGAGACCTTCTGTAAGCAATGATAACATCTAGAAATCACAAGGAACCATGGTCTCATTACTCACCCTGCTGGGTTGTGGTCCTCTGTGTGTGTGATCTACTGTGTGGTCCTCTGTGTGTGTGATCTACTGTGTGGTCCTCTGTGTGTGTGATCTACTGTGTGGTCCTCTGTGTGATCCTCTGTGTGTGTGATCTACTGTGTGATCTACTGTGTGGTCCTCTGTGTGTGTTAGACAGGGGGGAAAGTAGATGGCATTTCTTACAGTTATGGGATCTACTGTGATCTACTGTCTGTATAATTGTGGATCATAGAATCCCATAATGATTCCCTATGCATTATTGTGATCTCATGGGCCTTGTAAGGATTGGGCATATCGTCTGTATTATGCATGACCTTTTAATGAGCCATTAACACAACCAGTCATGATGTTTTCATCTGATTGTCTAACAACCTTGTGTAAATATTTATGAAATACAGGCAAATCATGTTTTTCACTGCACTGAGCCTTTAAATAGTGGTGAAATAGCTGACAGTTTTCTTGGCATCTTTGTTTTAGTTATTGTGATAGGCTCACGGTTTACCCGGTACGGCGTACCTCCACTATTTAGTGAACCGCCTTACTTTCACCCCTAGTGTTATAGGCTGAGTACTGGTACCACCAGGCTGGGTGTTAGGCTGGGTGCTGGTACCACCAGGCTGGGTGTTAGGCTGAGTACTGGTACCACCAGGCTGGGTGCTGGCACCACCAGGCTGGGTGTTAGGCTGGGTGCTGGTACCACCAGGCTGGGTGCTGGTACCACCAGGCTGGGTGTTAGGTTGAGTGCTGGTACCACCAGGCTGGGTGTTAGGCTGGGTGCTGGTACCACCAGGCTGGGTGTTAGGCTGGGTGCTGGTACCACCAGGCTGGGTGTTAGGCTGGGTGCTGGTACCACCAGGCTGGGTGTTAGGCTGAGTACTGGTACCACCAGGCTGGGTGTTAGGCTGGGTGCTGGCACCACCAGGCTGGGTGTTAGGCTGGGTGCTGGTACCACCAGGCTGGGTGTTAGACTGGGTGCTGGTACCACTAGGCTGGGTGTTAGGCTGAGTGTTAGGCTGAGTGTTAGGCTGAGTGTTAGGCTGAGTGTTAGGCTGAGTGTTAGGCTGAGTGTTAGGCTGAGTGTTGGGCTGGGTGCTGGTACCACCAGGCTGGGTGTTAGGCTGGGTGCTGGCACCACCAGGCTGAGTCTTAGGCTGAGTGTTAGGCTGGGTGCTGGCACCACCAGGCTGGGTGTTAGGTTGGGTACTGTACCTAACCATGTTGTCCTCATCTCTCTGTGTGCTAGGCTAGGTGCTGTACCTAACCATGTTGTCCTCATCTCTCTGTGTGTTAGGCTAGGTGCTGTAACTAACCATGTTGTCCTCATCTCCCTGTGTGCTAGGCTAGGTGCTGTACCTAACCATGTTGTCCTCATCTCCCTGTGTGCTAGGCTAGGAGCTGTACCTAACCATGTTGTCCTCATCTCCCTGTGTGTTAGGCTAGGTGCTGTACCTAACCATGTTGTCCTCATCTCCCTGTGTGTTAGGCTAGGTGCTGTACCTAACCATGTTGTCCTCATCTCTCTGTGTGTTAGGCTAGGTGCTGTAACTAACCATGTTGTCCTCATCTCCCTGTGTGCTAGGCTAGGTGCTGTACCTAACCATGTTGTCCTCATCTCTCTGTGTGCTAGGCTAGGTGCTGTACCTAACCATGTTGTCCTCATCTCCCTGTGTGTTAGGCTAGGTGCTGTACCTAACCATGTTGTCCTCATCTCCCTGTGTGCTAGGCTAGGTGCTGTACCTAACCATGTTGTCCTCATCTCCCTGTGTGCTAGGCTAGGTGCTGGCACCACCAGGCTGTGTGCTGGGATTGTCAGCGTGGCCAAGCCCATCTCTATTGAGTGTAAAATGGCTGACTACTCCAACTCCCTGTATGAACACCTGGAGGAGGAGACTGGGGTCAAGACAGGTGGGATGGACTTCTACACTATGACTAGCCTGAGTTCCACTCCATTTGTACTAACATGCCTACAGTATGAATCTAGCCTGAGTTCCACTCCATTTGTACTAACATGCCTACACTATGACTAGCCTGAGTTCCACTCCATTTGTACTAACATGCCTACAGTATGACTCTAGCCTGAGTTCCACTCCATTTGTACTAACATGCCTAACTAACATGTCTCTGGAAGCTGGTTAGTTTGCCTCTCCTGCTCTCTGCAGTACAGTTCCACTCTGTTTCAACGTACGTAATGGGTTTATGAACATGTCTTTGCTGTGTGGTCTGTCTTCTGATTGTGTTTTAGCCAGTTGTTTTGGTTGTTGAATCAATTATTATATATTATCTATGAGGTCATGTGACTGGCTGTATCCTACGAGTGCTTCCCCCTCCTCTCACATGCTGTTTCAGTTTGTGTTTCAACACAGATTTACCAGTATTATTTAGTCTTGTGGAACAACAGGTTTACCAGTGGTATTTAGTCTTGTGGAACAACAGATTTACCAGTGGTATTTAGTCTTGTATAAACACAGATTTACCAGTGGTATTTAGTCTTGTGGAACAACAGATTTACCAGTGGTGTTTAGTCTTGTGGAACAACAGATTTACCAGTGGTATTTAGTCTTGTGGAACAACAGATTTACCAGTGGTATTTAGTCTTGTGGAACAACAGATTTACCAGTGGTATTTAGTCTTGTATAAACACAGATTTACCAGTCGTATTTAGTCTTGTATAAACACAGATTTACCAGTCGTATTTAGTCTTGTATAAACACAGATTTACCAGTGGTATTTAGTCTTGTGGAACAACCGATTTACCAGTGGTATTTAGTCTTGTGGAACAACAGATTTACCAGTGGTATTTAGTCTTGTGGAACAACAGACTTACCAGTGGTATTTAGTCTTGTATAAACAACAGATTTACCAGTGGTATTTAGTCTTGTGGAACAACAGATTTACCAGTGGTATTTAGTCTTGTGGAACAACAGATTTACCAGTGGTATTTAGTCTTGTATAAACACAGATTTACCAGTTGTATTTAGTCTTGTATAAACACAGATTTACCAGTGGTTTTTAGTCTTGTGGAACAACAGATTTACCAGTGGTATTTAGTCTTGTATAAACACAGATTTACCAGTGGTATTTAGTCTTGTATAAACACAGATTTACCAGTGGTATTTAGTCTTGTGGAACAACAGATTTACCAGTGGTATTTAGTCTTGTATAAACACAGATTTACCAGTGGTTTTTAGTCTTGTGGAACAACAGATTTACCAGTGGTATTTAGTATTGTGGAACAACAGATTTACCAGTGGTATTTAGTATTGTGGAACAACAGATTTACCAGTGGTATTTAGTCTTGTGGAACAACAGATTTACCAGTGGTATTTAGTCTTGTGGAACAACAGATTTACCAGTGGTATTTAGTCTTGTGGAACAACAGATTTACCAGTGGTATTTAGTCTTGTGGAACAACAGATTTACCAGTGGTATTTAGTCTTGTGCCAACATCCAGAGAGTATGGCAGGGCGTTGCCTTGTTTGGTTTAACACGAGATGACTCGTGACTTGGCGGTCCTGATGTGTGTGTGTGTGTGTTTGTTCCAGGTTACGTGAAAACAGGCTCTCTATGTCTGGCCCAGAATCAGGACCGTTTCCTCTCCCTGAAGCGCCTGGCATCCAGGCTGAAGTAAGTCCCTCCCCTCCCTGACCCTCTCCTCTGGTCTGAATTATAGCTCAGTACTCTCTCTGGTCCAGTCTCTCCCTGACTTCTCTCCTCTGGTCTGAATTATAGCTCAGTACTCTCTCTCTGGTCCAGTCTCTCCCTGACCCTCTCCTCTGGTCTGAATTATAGCTCAGTACTCTCTCTCTGGTCCAGTCTCTCCCTGACTTCACTCCTCCCTCCCTCCCCTTCTCTCCTCCTTCCACAGTGTGATGGGGATCCCCTGTAACGTGATCAAACCCAAAGAGGTGTCCAAGCTCCACCCCCTGGTGAATATTCATGACCTGGTGGGGGCGCTCCACCTGCCGGGGGATGCCGTGGTGTCACCGCCTGACGTCAACCACGCCCTCGCCACAGCAGCAGCCGGACACGGTGAGACAGTAAAACAAAGGATGGACTATTGTTCGGCTTGCAAACCAAAAATTCCCAGGTTTTCCAGAAATCCTGATTGGATGATTCCAGATTTCCTGCTTGTTCCATCCTGATTTGGGGGAATTTTCCAACTGGGATTTCTGGAAAAACTGAATTTTAGAAAAAATCCTGCAAGCCTATCTGTAGTGGAGGTTTCAATAGAAAGTTACAACCATGTGGTTTCGCCATCAGTTAGAATGAAGCCAGAAAGCAAGGCTTCTGGAGGGAAGGGTCAAGGTGTGGCCTGCCAAGGTGTGGCCTGCCAAGGGCCGGGGTGTGGCCTGCCAGGGTGTGGCCTGCCAGGGTGTGGCCTGCCAAGGGCCAAGGTGTGGCCTGCCCAGGTGTGGCCTGCCCAGGTGTGGCCTGCCCAGGTGTGGCCTGCCCAGGTGTGGCCTGCCCAGGTGTGGCCTGCCCAGGTGTGGCCTGCCCAGGTGTGGCCTGCCCAGGTGTGGCCTGCCCAGGTGTGGCCTGCCCAGGTGTGGCCTGCCCAGGTGTGGCCTGCCAAGGGGCCAGGGTGTGGCATGTCAAGCAGAGTGAGTTAGTCGGTGCCCAGGGGGCATCTCTTTGGCTAATTTGACATCATGCTACTCCAATCAAACGAACAATGAACTATTGATAGTGTTTGTCATGTTTGATCACATTGTACCTTTCTACATGAATACATGTACATTTGAAGTTGGAAGTTACACTTAGGTTGGAGTCATTAACTCGTTTTTCAACTACTCCACAAATGTCTTGTTAACAAACTATAGTTTTGGCAAGTCGGTTAGGACATCTACTTTATGCATGACACAAGTCAATTTTACAACAATTGTTTTCAGACAGATTATTTCCCAGTGGGTCAGAAGTTTATATACACTAAATTGACTGCCTTTAAACAGCTTGGAAAATTCCAGAAAATTATGTCATGGCTTCTGATAGGCTAATTGACATCATTTGAGTCAATTGGAGGTGTACCTGTGGATGTATTTCAAGGCCTACCTTCAAACTCAGTGCCTCTTTGCTTGACATCATGGGAAAATCAAAAGAAATCAGCCAAGACCTCAGATAAAATAATTGTAGACCTCCACAAGTCTGGTTCATCCTTGGGAGCAATTTCCAAATGCCTGAAGGTACCACATTCATCTTTACAAACAACAGTACGCGAGTATATATCCTATATCGACATAACCTGAAAGGCCGCTCATTAAGGAAGAAGCCACTGCTCCAAAACCACTATAAAAAAAGTCAGACTACGGTTTGCAACTGCACATGGGGACAAAGATCGTACTTTTTGGAGAAATGTCCTCTGGTCTGATGAAACAAAAATAGAACTGTTTGGCCATAATGACCAGCGTTATGTTTGGAGGGAAAAGGGGGAGGCTTGCAAGCCGAAGAACACCATCCCAACCGTGAAGTCCTGATCTCCAGGAGTCCAGATCCATGAGGCACCACAGTTAACCATGTTCTGATCTCCAGGAGTCCAGATCCATGAGCTCACCACAGTTAACCATGTTCTGATCTCCAGGAGTCCAGATCCATGAGCGCACCACAGTTAACCATGTGATGATGGAGAAGGGACATGTGACCGCTGTGGAGACGGACAGAGGAGCCATCGAGTGTGAATACTTTGTCAACTGTGCAGGACAGGTGAACCTCTATCCATTACGTGTGTGTGTGTGTGACTGTACATGACATGGGGTCTCTCCCTCCACTAGTCTTTAGACAGTTAACAGCTAGACAGCTCTCTTCAGCCCAACTGATCTGTAAGGTTTCATAACGTGTTATCAATGATAGGATGGGTCCTATTTAGTGCACTAGAATAAGGAACCATTTGGGACACAGTCATGCTGTATATGAAGTGTTGTAACTAGCTGTCTCTGAGGTTTCTAATCTAAAGGCTCTCTGGGTGTAGGAGCTGGACCAGTGAAGTGTTGTATCTAGCTGTCTCTGAGGGAACTGGGCCAGTGAAGTGTTGCATCTAGCTGTCTCTGAGGGAGCTGGGCCAGTGAAGTGTTGTATCTAGCTGTCTCTGAGGGAGCTGGGCCAGTGAAGTGTTGCATCTAGCTGTCTCTGGGGGAGCTGGGCCAGACCAGTGAAGTGTTGTATCTAGCTGTCTCTGGGGGAGCTGGGCCAGACCAGTGAAGTGTTGTATCTAGCTGTCTCTGGGGGAGCTGGGCCAGACCAGTGAAGTGTTGTATCTAGCTGTCTCTGAGGGAGCTGGACCAGTGAAGTGGTGTATCTAGCTGTCTCTGAGGGAGCTGGGCCAGTGAAGTGTTGTATCTAGCTGTCTCTGAGGGAGCTGGGCCAGTGAAGTGTTGCATCTAGCTGTCTCTGGGGGAGCTGGGCCAGACCAGTGAAGTGTTGTATCTAGCTGTCTCTGGGGGAGCTGGGCCAGACCAGTGAAGTGTTGTATCTAGCTGTCTCTGGGGGAGCTGGGCCAGACCAGTGAAGTGTTGTATCTAGCTGTCTCTGAGGGAGCTGGACCAGGCCAGTGAAGTGTTGTATCTAGCTGTCTCTGAGGGAGCTGGGCCAGTGAAGTGTTGTATCTAGCTGTCTCTGAGGGAGCTGGGCCAGACCAGTGAAGTGTTGTATCTAGCTGTCTCTGAGGGAGCTGGACCAGGCCAGTGAAGTGTTGTATCTAGCTGTCTCTGGGGGAGCTGGGCCAGTGAAGTGTTGCATCTAGCTGTCTCTGGGGGAGCTGGGCCAGACCAGTGAAGTGTTGTATCTAGCTGTCTCTGGGGGAGCTGGGCCAGACCAGTGAAGTGTTGTATCTAGCTGTCTCTGGGGGAGCTGGGCCAGACCAGTGAAGTGGTGTATCTAGCTGTCTCTGAGGGAGCTGGGCCAGTGAAGTGTTGTATCTAGCTGTCTCTGGGGGAGCTGGGCCAGTGAAGTGTTGTATCTAGCTGTCTCTGAGGGAGCTGGACCAGGCCAGTGAAGTGTTGTATCTAGCTGTCTCTGGGGGAGCTGGGCCAGTGAAGTGTTGTATCTAGCTGTCTCTGGGGGAGCTGGGCCAGTGAAGTGTTGTATCTAGCTGTCTCTGAGGGAGCTGGACCAGGCCAGTGAAGTGTTGTATCTAGCTGTCTCTGGGGGAGCTGGGCCAGTGAAGTGTTGTATCTAGCTGTCTCTGGGGGAGCTGGACCAGGCCAGTGAAGTGTTGTATCTAGCTGTCTCTGGGGGAGCTGGGCCAGACCAGTGAAGTGTTGTATCTAGCTGTCTCTGAGGGAGCTGGACCAGGCCAGTGAAGTGTTGTATCTAGCTGTCTCTGAGGGAGCTGGACCAGGCCAGTGAAACCAGGGTGTCTGTTCATATAATAGGGGGTTATGAATGCTATATGATATGTTATAACTGTCCTATGTATGTTCTACAGTGGGCGTATGAGCTGGGCCAGGCCAGTGAGACCAAGGTGTCTGTTCCTCTCCATGGATGTGAACACTTCTACCTGCTCTCCAAACCTCTACCAGAGCCTCTACAGCCCAGCACCCCAGGTGAGACTACCTCCTCTCAGAGCCTCTACAGCCCAGAACCCCAGGTGAGTCCACCTCCTCTACAGCCCAGAACCCCAGGTGAGACTACCTCCTCTACAGCCCAGAACCCCAGGTGAGACTACCTCCTCTACAGCCCAGAACCCCAGGTGAGACTACCTCCTCTACAGCCCAGAACCCCAGGTGAGTCCACCTCCTCTACAGCCCAGAACCCCAGGTGAGACTACCTCCTCTACAGTCCAGAACCCCAGGTGAGACTACCTCCTCTCAGAGCCTCTACAGCCCAGAACCCCAGGTGAGACTACCTCCTCTACAGCCCAGAACCCCAGGTGAGACTACCTCCTCTACAGCCCAGAACCCCAGGTGAGACTACCTCCTCTACAGCCCAGAACCCCAGGTGAGACTACCTCCTCTACAGCCCAGAACCCCAGGTGAGACTACCTCCTCTACAGCCCAGAACCCCAGGTGAGTCCACCTCCTCTACAGCCCAGAACCCCAGGTGAGACTACCTCCTCTACAGTCCAGAACCCCAGGTGAGACTACCTCCTCTCAGAGCCTCTACAGCCCAGAACCCCAGGTGAGACTACCTCCTCTACAGCCCAGAACCCCAGGTGAGACTACCTCCTCTACAGCCCAGAACCCCAGGTGAGACTACCTCCTCTACAGCCCAGAACCCCAGGTGAGACTCCCTCCTCTACAGCCCAGAACCCCAGGTGAGACTACCTCCTCTACAGCCCAGAACCCCAGGTGAGACTACCTCCTCTACAGCCCAGAACCCCAGGTGAGACTACCTCCTCTACAGCCCAGAACCCCAGGTGAGACTCCCTCCTCTATAGCCCAGAACCCCAGGTGAGACTACCTCCTCTACAGCCCAGAACCCCAGGTGAGACTACCTCCTCTACAGCCCAGAACCCCAGGTGAGACTACCTCCTCTACAGCCCAGAACCCCAGGTGAGACTACCTCCTCTACAGCCCAGAACCCCAGGTGAGACTACCTCCTCTACAGCCCAGAACCCCAGGTGAGACTCCCTCCTCTATAGCCCAGAACCCCAGGTGAGACTACCTCCTCTACAGCCCAGAACCCCAGGTGAGACTACCTCCTCTACAGCCCAGAACCCCAGGTGAGACTACCTCCTCTACAGCCCAGAACCCCAGGTGAGTCTACCTCCTCTACAGCCCAGAACCCCAGGTGAGTCCACCTCCTCTACAGCCCAGAACCCCAGGTGAGACTACCTCCTCTACAGCCCAGAACCCCAGGTGAGACTCCCTCCTCTACAGCCCAGAACCCCAGGTGAGACTACCTCCTCTACAGCCCAGAACCCCAGGTGAGACTACCTCCTCTACAGCCCAGAACCCCAGGTGAGTCCACCTCCTCTACAGCCCAGAACCCCAGGTGAGACTACCTCCTCTACAGCCCAGAACCCCAGGTGAGACTACCTCCTCTCAGAGCCTCTACAGCCCAGAACCCCAGGTGAGACTACCTCCTCTCAGAGCCTCTACAGTCCAGAACCCCAGGTGAGACTACCTCCTCTACAGTCCAGAACCCCAGGTGAGACTCCCTCCTCTACAGCCCAGAACCCCAGGTGAGACTACCTCCTCTACAGCCCAGAACCCCAGGTGAGACTACCTCCTCTACAGCCCAGAACCCCAGGTGAGACTACCTCCTCTATAGCCCAGAACCCCAGGTGAGACTACCTCCTCTCAGAGCCTCTACAGCCCAGAACCCCAGGTGAGTCCACCTCCTCTACAGCCCAGAACCCCAGGTGAGACTACCTCCTCTACAGTCCAGAACCCCAGGTGAGACTCCCTCCTCTACAGCCCAGAACCCCAGGTGAGACTACCTCCTCTACAGCCCAGAACCCCAGGTGAGACTACCTCCTCTACAGCCCAGAACCCCAGGTGAGACTACCTCCTCTACAGCCCAGAACCCCAGGTGAGACTACCTCCTCTACAGCCCAGAACCCCAGGTGAGACTACCTCCTCTACAGCCCAGAACCCCAGGTGAGACTACCTCCTCTACAGCCCAGAACCCCAGGTGAGACTACCTCCTCTATAGCCCAGAACCCCAGGTGAGACTACCTCCTCTATAGCCCAGATACAAATAATCCACGTATCGTTTCTTCAAGGAGTTAGAGCTGGTACCGCTCAGTCCAGAAGGAGTTAGAGCTGGTACCGCTCAGTCCAGAAGGAGTTAGAGCTGGTACCGCTCAGTCCAGAAGGAGTTAGAGCTGGTACCGCTCAGTCCAGAAGGAGTTAGAGCTGGTACCGCTCAGTCCAGAAGGAGTTAGAGCTGGTACCGCTCAGTCCAGAAGGAGTTAGAGCTGGTACCGCTCAGTCCAGAAGGAGTTAGAGCTGGTACCGCTCAGTCCAGAAGGAGTTAGAGCTGGTACCGCTCAGTCCAGAAGGAGTTAGAGCTGGTACCGCTCAGTCCAGAAGGAGTTAGAGCTGGTACCGCTCAGTCCAGAAGGAGTTAGAGCTGGTACCGCTCAGTCCAGAAGGAGTTAGAGCTGGTACCGCTCAGTCCAGATGAGCACGGCCTTATTTCTATTACAGCGTATTGGATAACTGTCATTCATATTCACCCAGTTCAATGTAACAGTGACAGGTTTAGGTTACTGTCATTCACCCAGTTCAATGTAACAGTGACAGGTTTAGGTTACTGTCATTCACCCAGTTCAATGTAACAGTGACAGGTTTAGGTTACTGTCATTCACCCAGTTCAATGTAACAGTGACAGGTTTAGGTTACTGTCATTCACCCAGTTCAATGTAACAGTGACAGGTTTAGGTTACTGTCATTCACCCAGTTCAATGTAACAGTGACAGGTTTAGGTTACTGTCATTCACCCAGTTCAATGTAACAGTGACAGGTTTAGGTTACTGTCATTCACCCAGTTCAATGTAACAGTGACAGGTTTAGGTTACTGTCATTCACCCAGTTCAATGTAACAGTGACAGGTTTAGGTTACTGTCATTCACCCAGCTCAATGTAACAGTGACAGGTTTAGGTTACTGTCATTCACCCAGCTCAATGTAACAGTGACAGGTTTAGGTTACTGTCATTCACCCAGCTCAATGTAACAGTGACAGGTTTAGGTTACTGTCATTCATATTCACCCAGCTCAATGTAACATCCATAGGTTGGAGAACGTCCTCCGGAAGTTGTCGTAATTACTGTGTAAGTCTAGGGAAGGGGGGTGAGAACCATGAGCCTCCTAGGTTTTGTTTTGAAGTCTGTGCCCAGAGGAGGACGGAAACTAGCTGTCCTCCGGCTACACTATGGTGCTGCTGAGGCTACTGTGACCTTCAACACGGTGTGTTTTAATCAATGATTTGGTAACAGGCAAATATTATTTTGTGTCGTTTTATCTCAATGGGATTTCCTTTTATATGTTTTACTATTTAAATGTTTATGAAATTCACTGAAGAGGATGGTCCTCCCCTTCCTCCTCTGAGGAGCCTCCGCTGGCCTGAACTCTGTCCTGTCTGGTGGTTAGGGTCAGGGTTAGACTGTGTTGTAACTGTGTATCTCTGTGTTCTCTCTAGTGGTGATGGATATGGATGGGAGGATCTATGTGAGAGCATGGCAGGGAGGGGTCCTGTCTGGTGGATTTGAGAAGAACCCTAAACCCATCTTCACCGAGGGACGTAACCAGCTGGAGATTCAGACCATGCAGGAGGACTGGGACCACTTCGGTAAGAGACGGGGTGATTTTTCTATAATGGCACCCTATTCTGTTTATGTTGCCACGGCTACTGTAAAACACGGAGTCCATTTAGTTTTGTTTTCCATAGCGACTTTGTGCTGTGAGTGCATACATTTTAAAATGGGTTGGCCCCGGTGGGAATCGAACCCATGATGTTGGCACACACTCTCACCAACTGAGACAGTATGGGTTGTCCCCGGTGGGAATCAAACCCATGATGTTGGCGCACACTCTCACCAACTGAGACAGTATGGGTTGGCCCCGGTGGGAATCGAACCCATGATGTTGGCACACACTCTCACCAACTGAGACAGTATGGGTTGTCCCCAGTGGGAATCGAACCCATGATGTTGGCGCACACTCTCACCAACTGAGACAGTATGGGTTGGCCCCAGTGGGAATCAAACCCATGATGTTGGCACCACACTCTTACCAACTGAGACAGTATGGGTTGTCCCCAGTGGGATTCGAACCCATGATGTTGGCACACACTCTTACCAACTGAGACAGTATGGGTTGGCCCCAGTGGGAATCAAACCCATGATGTTGGCACACACTCTTACCAACTGAGACAGTATGGGTTGGCCCCAGTGGGAATCGAACCCATGATGTTGGCACACACTCTCACCAACTGAGACAGTATGGGTTGTCCCCAGTGGGAAGTGGGAATCGAACCCATGATGTTGGCGCCACACTCTCACCAACTGAGACAGTATGGGTTGGCCCCAGTGGGAATTGAACCCATGATGTTGGCACACACTCTTACCAACTGAGACAGTATGGGTTGGCCCCAGTGGGAATCAAACCCGTGATGTTGGCACACACTCTTACCAACTGAGACAGTATGGGTTGTCCCCAGTGGGAATCGAACCCATGATGTTGGCGCCACACTCTTACCAACTGAGACAGTATGGGTTGGCCCCAGTGGGAATCGAGCCCATGATGTTGGCGCCACACTCTTACCAACTGAGACAGTATGGGTTGTCCCCAGTGGGAATCGAACCCATGATGTTGGCACACACTCTTACCAACTGAGACAGTATGGGTTGGCCCCACTGGGAATCAAACCCATGATGTTGGCGCCACACTCTTACCAACTGAGACAGTATGGGTTGGCCCCAGTGGGAATCGAACCCATGATGTTGGCGCCACACTCTTACCAACTGAGACAGTATGGGTTGGCCCCAGTGGGAATCGAACCCATGATGTTGGCGCCACACTCTTACCAACTGAGACAGTATGGGTTGTCCCCGGTGGGAATTGAACCCATACTGGTTATATACTGTGATTATGTGAGGTGGTTATATACCATAGTAACTGACCGGTCCATAGTGTCTCTACCTAACCCCCTCTCTTACCCCCCCCTGTAGAACCCATGCTGTAAGCCCTGTTGAGGAGGATGGTGTAGTTAGAGGTGTTTCTCTACCTAACCCCCTCTCTAACCCCCTCCCTCCCCCCTGTAGAACCCATGCTGTCAGCCTTGTTGAGGAGGATGATGTAGTTAGAGGTGTTTCTCTACCTAACCCCCTCTCTTACCCCCTCCCTCCCCCTGTAGAGCCCATGCTGTCAGGCCTGTTGAGGAGGATGCCAGAACTAGAAGTGTTTCTCTACCTAACCCCCTCTCTTACCCCCTCCCTCCCCCTGTAGAACCCATGCTGTCAGCCCTGTTGAGGAGGATGCCAGAACTAGAGGTGTGTGAGATCCAGCAGCTGGTCAACTGTCCTGAGTCGTTCACCCCAGACATGCGCTGTCTGATGGGGGAGACACCGGGGGTGCACGGCTACTTCGTCCTGGCTGGAATGAACGCCTCTGGCCTGGCCTTCGCTGGCGGAGCAGGAAAGTAAGGAGAGGACATTTCCAGTACATCTACTTTAGGGTTGAACAACAGGACATTTCCAGTACATCTACTTTAGGGTTGAACAACAGGACATTTCCAGTACATCTACTTTAGGGTTGAACAACAGGACATTTCCAGTACATCTACTTTAGGGTTGAACAACAGGACATTTCCAGTACATCTACTTTAGGGTTGAACGACAGGACATTTCCAGTACATCTACTTTAGGGTTGAACTACAGGACATTTCCAGTACATCTACTTTAGGGTTGAACGACAGGACATTTCCAGTACATCTACTTTAGGGTTGAACGACAGGACATTTCCAGTACATCTACTTTAGGGTTGAACGACAGGACATTTCCAGTACATCTACTTTAGGGTTGAACTACAGGACATTTCCAGTACATCTACTTTAGGGTTGAACGACAGGACATTTCCAGTACATCTACTTTAGGGTTGAACGACAGGACATTTCCAGTACATCTACTTTAGGGTTGAACGACAGGACATTTCCAGTACATCTACTTTAGGGTTGAACGACAGGACATTTCCAGTACATCTATGATGGCAAGCAAACAAAACATGAACATTTAAGGACTGAATTTGTTGATGAAAACAGTCCTGATGTTACAGCCAACCTATTATTAGTCTGGTTCATGTTCTCCCTGTGGAGCATGGAGTATGGTAGACTGAGTATGGTAGACTGAGTATGGTAGACTGAGTATGGTAGACTGAGTATGGTAGACTGAGTATGGTAGACTGAGTATGGTAGACTGAGTATGGTAGACTGAGTATGGTAGACTGAGTATGGTAGACTGAGTATGGTAGGCGGAGTATGGTAGGCGGAGTATGGTAGGCGGAGTATGGTAGGCGGAGTATGGTAGGCGGAGTATGGTAGGCGGAGTATGGTAGAATCTTACTATGGTAGATGTGGTATTGTAGTCGGGGCCTAAAATGAACACCCCACCTGCCAAATGCGGTGGATTGAATATGATTAGAATATTCCACCCTGAAACCATATGATTGTATGAAATTGATTAGAATCATGAGATAATTCTAATGATGTGTGTGGGTTTAGTCAGTAGAATTATATATCCGTGAGTGTAGTTTTTAGTCAGAATTAGGGTATAACAATATATCTGTACAATGTGTCTATTATAGTATCTTAAAACCAGACTGTCTGAGCCAGATTCGGTGCCGACCGTGGCTGGGGGCCACAGAGTACCTCCCAGGGTCTCCCTATCTTGAGGGAGGACGGGGAGTGATTCTCACGGACTCCCCTAATCTTTGTCGGCTGGGTAGCAGGACAGTGTGTGTGTGTAGGATACCTAATCTTTGTCGGCTGGGTAGCAGGACAGTGTGTGTGTAGGATAGCTAATGTTTGTGGGCTGGGTAGCAGGACAGTGTGTGTGTAGGATACCTAATGTTTGTGGGCTGGGTAGCAGGACAGTGTGTGTGTAGGATACCTAATGTTTGTGGACTGGGTAGCAGGACAGTGTGTGTGTATGATACCTAATGTTTGTGGGCTGGGTAGCAGGACAGTGTGTGAGTATGATCCCTAATGTTTGTGGGCTGGGTAGCAGGACAGTGTGTGAGTATGATCCCTAATGTTTGTGGGCTGGGTAGCAGGACAGTGTGTGTGTGTGTAGGATACATAATGTTTGTGGGCTGGGTAGCAGGACAGTGTGTGTGTAGGATACCTAATGTTTGTGGGCTGGGTAGCAGGACAGTGTGTGTGTGTGTGTGTAGGATACCTAATGTTTGTGGGCTGGGTAGCAGGACAGTGTGTGTGTGTAGGATACCTAATGTTTGTGGGCTGGGTAGCAGGACAGTGTGTGTGTGTAGGATACCTAATGTTTGTGGGCTGGGTAGCAGGACAGTGTGTGTGTAGGATACCTAATGTTTGTGGGCTGGGTAGCAGGACAGTGTGTGTGTAGGATACCTAATGTTTGTGGGAAAGTATGTGCTTAAGGAGCCAGTATAAAATTAATGGTTTTGAACAACAGACCAGCGCCCTCGTGAATAAACCTTTTTGACTATTTTAGCTGGGCCTCTGTCTGTTTCATTTCAACCCGTACCTTACAAATTCGGGGTTGCAGACTGAGTAGTATAATTGAATTGGGTTATGAACCTTGAGAACATCATTCGTGTCGGGTGGTCAGGTCTCCACAGTGTGAGCTGGCGGGTGGTCAGGTCTCCACAGTGTGAGCTGGCGGGTGGTCAGGTCTCCACAGTGGAGCTGGCGGGTGCTCAGATCTCCACAGTGTGAGCTGGCGGGTGCTCAGGTCTCCACAGTGTCGGTTGGTCAGGCCTCCACAGTGTCGGTTGGTCAGGCCTCCACAGTGTCGGTTGGTCAGGTCTCCACAGTGTCGGGTGCTCAGGTCTCCACAGTGTCGGTTGGTCAGGCCTCCACAGTGTCGGTTGGTCAGGCCTCCACAGTGTCGGTTGGTCAGGCCTCCACAGTGTCGGTTGGTCAGGCCTCCACAGTGTCGGTTGGTCAGGCCTCCACAGTGTCGGGTGGTCAGGCCTCCACAGTGTCGGGTGGTCAGGTCTCCACAGTGTCGGGTGGTCAGGTCTCCACAGCGTGAGCTGGCGGGTGCTCAGGTCTCCACAGCGTGAACTGGCGGGTGCTCAGGTCTCATTGTTTTGTTCACAAGACAGAAAATCAACCTATGATTGAGGTTCAACCACCAGGGAAGAGGGAACAACTCTGGGTCACGTAGTATCGCGACCACCCTAATCTGGGTCACGTCGTATCGCGACCACCCTAATCTGGGTCACGTAGTATCGCGACCACCCTAATCTGGGTCACGTAGTATCGCGACCACCCTAATTTGGCTCACGTAGTATCGCGACCACCCTAATCTGGGTCACGTCGTATCGCGACCACCCTAATCTGGCTCACATAGTATCGCTACCACCCTAATCTGGTTCATGTAGTATTGTGCCAACACTAATCTGGTTCACGTCGTATCGTGACCACACTAATCTGGGTCACGTCGTATCATGACAGCGCTAATCTGGTTCATGTAGTATCGTGACCACACCAATCTGGGTCACGTCGTATCGTGACCACACCAATCTGGTTCACGTAGTATCGTGACAACACCAATCTGGGTCACGTCGTATCGTGACAACCCTAATCTGGTTCATGTGGTATCGTGACCACCCTAATCTGGGTCACGTCGTATCGTGACAACCCTAATCTGGTTCATGTGGTATCGTGACCACACTAATCTGGGTCACGTCGTATCGTGACAACCCTAATCTGGTTCATGTGGTATCGTGACCACACTAATCTGGGTCACGTCGTATCGTGACAACCCTAATCTGGTTCATGTGGTATCGTGACCACACTAATCTGGGTCACGTCGTATCGTGACAACCCTAATCTGGTTCATGTGGTATCGTGACCACACTAATCTGGGTCACGTCGTATCGTGACCACCCTAATCTGGTTCATGTAGTATCGTGACCACACTAATCTGGGTCATGTGGTATCGTGACCACACTAATCTGGTTCATGTGGTATCGTGACCACCCTAATCTGGTTCATGTAGTATCGTGACCACACTAATCTGGTTCATGTAGTATCGTGACCACACTAATCTGGTTCATGTAGTATCGTGACCACACTAATCTGGGTCACGTGGTATCGTGACCACACTAATCTGGTTCATGTGGTATCGTGACCACCCTAATCTGGTTCATGTAGTATCGTGACCACCCTAATCTGGTTCATGTAGTATCGTGACCACACTAATCTGGGTCACGTCGTATCGTGACCACCCTAATCTGGTTCATGTAGTATCGTGACCACACTAATCTGGGTCATGTGGTATCGTGACCACACTAATCTGGTTCATGTGGTATCGTGACCACCCTAATCTGGTTCATGTAGTATCGTGACCACACTAATCTGGTTCATGTAGTATCGTGACCACACTAATCTGGTTCATGTAGTATCGTGACCACCCTAATCTGGTTCATGTGGTATCGTGACCACACTAATCTGGGTCACGTGGTATCGTGACCACACTAATCTGGTTCATGTGGTATCGTGACCACCCTAATCTGGTTCATGTAGTATCGTGACCACCCTAATCTGGTTCATGTAGTATCGTGACCACCCTAATCTGGTTCATGTAGTATCGTGACCACACTAATCTGGTTCATGTGGTATCGTGACCACCCTAATCTGGTTCATGTAGTATCGTGACCACACTAATCTGGTTCATGTGGTATCGTGACCACACTAATCTGGTTCATGTGGTATCGTGACAACCCTAATCTGGTTCATGTGGTATCGTGACCACCCTAATCTGGTTCATGTGGTATCGTGACCACACTAATCTGGTTCATGTGGTATCGTGACCACCCTAATCTGGTTCATGTGGTATCGTGACCACACTAATCTGGTTCATGTGGTATCGTGACCACCCTAATCTGGTTCATGTGGTATCGTGACCACCCTAATCTGGTTCATGTGGTATCGTGACCACACTAATCTGGTTCATGTGGTATCGTGACCACCCTAATCTGGTTCATGTGGTATCGTGACCACCCTAATCTGGTTCATGTGGTATCGTGACCACCCTAATCTGGTTCATGTGGTATCGTGACCACCCTAATCTGGTTCATGTGGTATCGTGACCACCCTAATCTGGTTCATGTGGTATCGTGACCACCCTAATCTGGTTCATGTGGTATCGTGACCACCCTAATCTGGTTCATGTGGTATCGTGACCACCCTAATCTGGTTCATGTGGTATCGTGACCACCCTAATCTGGTTCATGTGGTATCGTGACCACACTAATCTGGTTCATGTGGTATCGTGACAACCCTAATCTGGTTCATGTGGTATCGTGACAACCCTAATCTGGTTCATGTGGTATCGTGACCACCCTAATCTGGTTCATGTGGTATCGTGACCACACTAATCTGGTTCATGTGGTATCGTGACCACCCTAATCTGGTTCATGTGGTATCGTGACAACCCTAATCTGGTTCATGTAGTATCGTGACCACCCTAATCTGGTTCATGTAGTATCGTGACCACCCTAATCTGGTTCATGTGGTATCGTGACAACCCTAATCTGGTTCATGTGGTATCGTGACCACCCTAATCTGGTTCATGTAGGAGTGGAGTAATGTTTGATGATTGACTTACATACTTATCACTCCACTGTCCTGCCTGTCAGGGTTAGAGGTTACGACTGTCCTGTCTGTCAGGGTTAGAGGTTACGACTGTCCTGTCTGTCAGGGTTAGAGGTTACGACTGTCCTGCCTGTCAGGGTTAGAGGTTACGACTGTCCTGTCTGTCAGGGTTAGAGGTTACGACTGTCCTGTCTGTCAGGGTTAGAGGTTACGATTGTCCTGTCTGTCAGGGTTAGAGGTTACGACTGTCCTGCCTGTCAGGGTTAGAGGTTACGACTGTCCTGTCTGTCAGGGTTAGAGGTTACGACTGTCCTGTCTGTCAGGGTTAGAGGTTACGACTGTCCTGTCTGTCAGGGTTAGAGGTTACGACTGTCCTGCCTGTCAGGGTTAGAGGTTACGACTGTCCTGTCTGTCAGGGTTAGAGGTTACGACTGTCCTGTCTGTCAGGGTTAGAGGTTACGACTGTCCTGTCTGTCAGGGTTAGAGGTTACGACTGTCCTGTCTGTCAGGGTTAGAGGTTACGACTGTCCTGTCTGTCAGGGTTAGAGGTTACGACTGTCCTGTCTGTCAGGGTTAGAGGTTACGACTGTCCTGTCTGTCAGGGTTAGAGGTTACAGCTGTTCTGTCTGTCAGGGTTAGAGGTTACAGCTGTTCTGCCTGTCAGGGTTAGAGGTTACAGCTGTTCTGTCTGTCAGGGTTCGAGGTTACGACTGTCCTGCCTGTCAGGGTTAGAGGTTACGACTGTCCTGTCTGTCAGGGTTAGAGGTTACAGCTGTTCTGTCTGTCAGGGTTAGAGGTTACGACTGTCCTGTCTGTCAGGGTTAGAGGTTACAGGTCAGGGTTAGTGTATAGTGGTGGGCTAAATTAACTGGATCAAAGCAGTGTGTTCTGTCGTCAGGTACCTGGCAGAGTGGATGACGTATGGTTACCCCACGGCTAACGTCTGGCCGCTGGACATCAAACGCTTCGGCAACCTTCAGAGCAGCCGAACCTTCCTCCGACACAGGGTCATGGAGGTCATGCGTGAGTCCTGAACAGAGCAAACACAATCACACTCCCTGTTAGTAATGTCTGCCTGACTGTCCCTCTCTCTGCCTGACTGTCCCTCTCTGTGCCTGACTGTCCCTCTCTCTGTGCCTGACTGTCCCTCTCTCTGTGCCTGACTGTCCCTCTCTCTGTGCCTGACTGTCCCTCTCTCTGTGCCTGACTGTCCCTCTCTCTGTGCCTGACTGTCCCTCTCTCTGTGCCTGACTGTCCCTCTCTCTGTGCCTGACTGTCCCTCTCTCTGTGCCTGACTGTCCCTCTCTCTCTGTGCCTGACTGTCCCTCTCTCTCTGTGCCTGACTGTCCCTCTCTCTCTGTGCCTGACTGTCCCTCTCTCTCTGTGCCTGACTGTCCCTCTCTCTCTGTGCCTGACTGTCCCTCTCTCTCTGTGCCTGACTGTCCCTCTCTCTCTGTGCCTGACTGTCCCTCTCTCTCTGTGCCTGACTGTCCCTCTCTCTCTGTGCCTGACTGTCCCTCTCTCTGTGCCTGACTGTCCCTCTCTCTGTGCCTGACTGTCCCTCTCTCTGTGCCTGACTGTCCCTCTCTCGGTGCCTGACTGTCCCTCTCTCTGTGCCTGACTGTCTCTCTCTCTGTGCCTGACTGTCCCTCTCTCTGTGCCTGACTGTCCCTCTCTCTGTGCCTGACTGTCCCTCTCTCTGTGCCTGACTGTCCCTCTCTCTGTGCCTGACTGTCCCTCTCTCTGTGCCTGACTGTCCCTCTCTCTGTGCCTGACTGTCTGTCCTGCTCCCTCTGTGTCTGACTGTCCCTCTTTCTTTCTTTCTTCTCTCTCGGTTTCTGTCTGTCTCTCTCTCGGTTTCTGTCTGTCTCTCTCTCGGTGTCTGACTGTCTGTCTCTCACCAGCCCTGCTGTATAACCTAAAGGTTCCTCGTTGGGACTTCCAGACGGGCCGGCAGCTGAGGACTTCTCCCCTGTACGACCGTCTGGACACACAGGGAGCCAGATGGATGGAGAAACACGGCTTTGAGAGGGCCAAGTACTTCATCCCTGCAGGGAAGGGTGAGGCAGACCACACCCACACCACACACACACACACACCACACACACACACCCCCACACACACCACACACACCACACACACCACACACACACCCCACCACACACACACACCCCACCACACACACACACCCCACCACACACACACACCCCACCACACACACACACCCCACCACACACACACCCCACACCACACACACACCCCACACCACACACACACCCCACCCCACACACACACCCCACCCCACACCACACACACACCCCACACACACCCCACACCACACACACACACCCCACCACACACACACCACACACCACACACACCCCACCACACACACACCCCACCCCACACACACACACCCCACCCCACACACACACACCCCACCACACACACACACCCCACCCCCCACACACACACACACACACCCCACACACACACACACCCACACCACACACACCCACACCACACACACACACACACCCCACACCACACACACACACACCCCACCCCACACCCCACCCCACCCCACACACCCCACCCCCCACCACACACACACACCCCACCCCCCACACACACACACACACACCCCACACACACACACACCCACACCCCACACACACCCCACACCACACACACACACCCCACCACACACACACCACACACCACACACACCCCACCACACACACACCCCACCCCACACACACACACCCCACCCCACACACACACACCCCACCACACACACACACCCCACCCCCCACACACACACACACACACCCCACACACACACACACCCACACCACACACACCCACACCACACACACACACACACCCCACACCACACACACACACACCCCACCCCACACCCCACCCCACCCCACACACCCCACCCCCCACCCCACACCACACACACCCCACCCCACCACACACACACACACCCCACACACACACCCCACACACACACCCCACACCACACACCCACCCCACCCCACCCCACACCCCACACCCCCCACACCACCCACACACACACACCCCACACCACACACACACCCCACACACACACCCCACACCCCACACCACACACACACCCCACCACACACACCCCACACACACACCCCACACCACACACACCCACCCCCACACACACACCCCACCCCACACATCACACACACACACACACCCCACACACACACCCCACACCACACACACACACACCCACACCCCACCCCACACCCCACACACACACCATCCCACACCCACACCCCACCCCACGCACACACCCCACGCACACACCCCACACACACACCCCACCCCACACACCCCACACCACACACACACACCCCACCCCACACACACACACACCCCACACACACACCCCACCACACACCACACCACACCACACACACCCCACACACACCCCACACACACACACCACACCACACACACACACACCCACACCCCACCCCACACCCCACACACACACCATCCCACACCCACACCCCACCCCACACACACACACCCCACGCACACACCCCACACACACACCCCACCCCACACACCCCACACCACACACACACACCCCACACACACACACCCCACACACACCCCACACACACACCCCACCACACACCACACCACACCACACACACCACACACACACCACCCCACCCCACGCACACACCCCACACACACACCCCACCCCACACACCCCACACCCCACCCCACACCACACCCACACCACACACCACACACCACACACACCACACCACACACACACACCCCACCCCACACACACACACCACACACACACCCCACCCCACACCACACACACACCACCCCACACCACACACCCCACACCACACACCACACCCACACCACACACCACACACACCCCACACCACACACCACACCCACACCACACACCACACACCACACACACCCCACACCACACACCACAATTTCCCAATGCTTCTGTCTATCAGAGCTAAACCATGTTCCTCTGTTCTCAGACCTGCTGTCTCTTAGCTCTGTGTCTGTCTGTTAGTTAAACAGTTCTATCATCTGTTCTCAGACCTGCTGTCTCTGGATGCCAGTAAGACGTTCTATAAGCCTGACTGGTTTGACATCGTGGGGGCGGAGGTGAAATGCTGCAAGGAGGCAGTCTGTGTCATCGACATGTCCTCCTTCACCAAGTTTGAGCTCACTGTGAGTGACCCCTGGAAAGGAGAGGGGGAGGAGGGAAGTGAGGTATCAACTTCCTCCTATGATGGAAGCTGTAGGTGGCTGACCCCTGAAAAGGAGAGGGAGAGGAGGGGAAGTGAGGTATCATCTGACCCCTGGACCCACAGAATGAAATAGAAAAAGGAATGTTATCTCCATGGCTGGACCACCCTCGGTCACAGCTATAATGTGAATTACATTATCTCTATGGCTGGACCACCCTAGGTCACAGCTATAATGTGAATTACATTATCTCTATGGCTGAACCACCCTAGGTCACAGCTATAATGTGAATTACATTATCTCTATGGCTGGACCACCCTCTGTCACCGCTATAATGTGAATTACATTATCTCTATGGCTGGACCACCCTCGGTCACCGCTATAATGTGAATTACATTATCTCTATGGTTAGACCACCCTCGGTCACAGCTATAATATGAATGACATTATCTCTATGGCTGGACCACCCTCGTTCACAGCTATAATGTGAATGACATTATCTCTATGGCTGGACCACCCTCGGTCACAGCTATAATGTGAATTACATTATCTCTATGGCTGGACCACCCTAGGTCACAGCTATAATGTGAATTACATTATCTCTATGGCTGGACCACCCTCGGTCACCGCTATAATGTGAATTACATTATCTCTATGGCTGGACCACCCTCTGTCACCGCTATAATGTGAATTACATTATCTCTATGGCTGGACCACCCTCGGTCACAGCTATAATGTGAATGACATTATCTCTATGGCTGGACCACCCTCGGTCACAGCTATAATGTGAATTACATTATCTCTATGGCTGGACCACCCTAAGTCACAGCTATAATGTGAATTACATTATCTTTGACTAGACCACCCTAGGTCACAGCTATAATGTGAATTACATTATCTTTGACTAGACCACCCTAGGTCAGAGCTATAATGTGAATGACATTATCTCCATGGTTAGACAACCCTAGGGCACAGCTATAATGTGAATTACATTATCTCTATGGCTGGACCACCCTCGGTCACTACGTTTCTTTCTGTGCCAGTCTACAGATGACCAGGCGTTGGCGTTGCTGCAGCACCTGTGTGCCAATGACCTCGATGTGCCAGTGGGTCACATCGTTCATACGGGCATGCTGAACGAGAGGGGTGGATATGAGAACGACTGCAGCGTGGTCAGAGTCAAGAAGAACAGGTGAGAGTTTAGCCATTAAGAAGAACAGGTGAGAGTTTAGCCATTAAGAAGAACAGGTGAGAGTTTAGCCATTAAGAAGAACAGGTGAGAGTTTAGCCATTAAGAAGAACAGGTGAGAGTTTAGCCATTAAGAAGAACAGGTGAGAGTTTAGCCATTAAGAAGAACAGGTGAGAGTTTAGCCATTAAGAAGAACAGGTGAGAGTTGAACCATTAAGAAGAACAGGTGAGAGTTTAGCCATTAAGAAGAACAGGTGAGAGTTTAGCCATTAAGAAGAACAGGTGAGAGCTTAGCCATTAAGAAGAACAGGTGAGAGCTTAGCCATTAAGAAGAACAGGTGAGAGCTTAGCCATTAAGAAGAACCACTGCAGCGTGGTCAGAGTACAGAAGAACAGGTGAGAGTTTAGCCATTAAGAAGAACCACTGCAGCGTGGTCAGAGTACAGAAGAACAGGTGAGAGCTGTTCATAACTCCACCTGGGGGCTAACTCCACCTAGGGCTAACTCCACCTAGGGCTAACTCCACCTAGGGCTAACTCCACCTAGGGCTAACTCCACCTAGGGCTAACTCCACCTTGGGCTAACTCCACCTGGGGGCAACTCCACCTCGTGTGAATGTCCTCTAAATGAACAGGATAGAGACTGAACCACCTTGTCTTATGTCAGACAGCTCCACATTCGTCTCCACTGTCTGTTGAGGGACGAGCGTCACATAGGAGCGACGGGTTAGTTCCTCACCTCTCTCCATCTCTCCCTCTCTCCATTTCTCTCCATCTCTCCCTCTCCATTTCTCTCCATCTCTCTGTCTCTGTAGCTTTTTCATCATCTCTCCTACAGATCAGCAGGTCCACTGCTGGTCGTGGTTGAAGAAGCACATGCCCGACGACCCACAGCTCCACCTAGAGGACGTCAGCTGGAAGTACACTGGTGAGAACTATTGCTGCAGAACCTCGATCTTCCCCTCAGTTCCCCACAATGCATTTCTGTTCTGAACCCTTTCCCCACCCCCGGCCTCCCTTCTACAGCACTGAATCTTATTGGTCCGCGGGCGATGGACGTCCTAGGAGAACTATCATATGTCTCCATGACTCCCGAACACTTCCCGTCCCTCTTCTGTAAGGTGAGGAACCGGCTTTCGCCCGGTCATGTTATGTTTATCGTGAAGTGGCTCATCACAAGGCAGAAGGTTGTGTGTGTTGTTGTCCTGACCTTTGGTGTGTGTCAACAGGAAATGAGTGTGGGCTACGCCAATGGGATCCGGGTAATGAGTATGACCCATACAGGAGAGCCGGGCTTCATGCTTTACATACCTATAGAGGTGAGATACACACTATACTATATACTACTGGTTATATACTACTAGTTATATACTACTATATACTGTTGGTTATGTACTATACAGGAGAGCCGGGCTTCATGCTTTACATACCAATAGAGGTGAGATATACTATATACTACTGGTTATATACTACTGGTTATATACTACTGGTTATATACTACTAGTTATATACTACTAGTTATATACTACTAGTTATATACTACTGGTTATATACTACTAGTTATACACTACTGGTTATATACTACTGGTTATATACTACTATACACTACTGGTTATATACTACTATACACTACTGGTTATATACTACTGGTTATATACTACTATATACTACTGGTTATATACTACTAGACTACTATACACTACTGGTTATACACTACTGGTTATATACTATACAGGAGAGCCGGGCTTCATGCTTTACATAGGTGAGATACACACTATACCATATACACTGCTCAAAAAAATAAAGGGAACACTAAAATAACACATCCTAGATCTGAATGAATGAAATATTCTTATTAAATACTTTTTCTTTACATAGTTGAATGTGCTGACAACAAAATCACACAACAATGTCCCAGATGTGCTCAATTGGATTCAGGTCTGGGGAACGGGCGGGCCAGTCCATAGCATCAATGCCTTCCTCTTGCAGGAACTGCTGACACACTCCAGCCACACTCTAGCATTGTCTTGCATTAGGAGGAACCCAGGGCCAACCGCACCAGCATATGGTCTCACAAGGGGTCTGAGGATCTCATCTCGGTACCTAATGGCAGTCAGGCTACCTCTGGCGAGCACATGGAGGGCTGTGCGGCCCCCCAAAGAAATGCCACCCCACACCATGACTGACCCAATGCCAAACCGGTCATGCTGGAGGATGTTGCAGGCAGTAGAACGTTCTCCACGGCGTCTCCAGACTCTGTCACGTCTGTCACGTGCTCAGTGTGAACCTGCTTTCATCTGTGAAGAGCACAGGGCGCCAGTGGCGAATTTGCCAATCTTGGTGTTCTTTGGCAAATGCCAAACGTCCTGCACGGTGTTGGGCTGTAAGCACAACCCCCACCTGTGGACGTCGGGCCCTCATACCATCCTCATGGAGTCTGTTTCTGACCGTTTGAGCAGACACATGCACATTTGTGGCCTGCTGAAGGTCATTTTGCAGGGCTCTGGCAGTGCTCCTCCTGCTCCTCCTTGCACAAAGGCGGAGGTAGCGGTCCTGCTGCTGGGTTGTTGCCCTCCTAAGACCTCCTCCACGTCTCCTGATGTACTGGCCTGTCTCCTGGTAGAGCCTCCATGCTCTAGGCACTACGCTGACAGACACAGCAAACCTTCTTGCCACAGCTCGCATTGATGTGCCCTCCTGGATGAGCTGCACTACCTGAGCCACTTGTGTGGGTTGTAGACTCCGTCTCATGCTACCACTAGAGTGAAAGCACAGCCAGCATTCAAAAGTGACCTAAACATCAGGAAGCATAGGAACTGAGAAGTGGTCTGTGGTCACCACCTGCAGAACCACTCCTTTATTGGGGGTGTCTTGCTAATTGCCTATAATTTCCACCTGTTGTCTATTCCATTTGCACAACAGCATGTGAAATGTATTGTCAATCAGTGTTGCTTCCTAAGTGGACAGTTTGATTTCACAGAAGTGTGATTGACTTGGAGTTACATTGTGTTGTTTAAGTGTTCCCTTTATTGTTTTGAGCAGTGTACTACTGGTTATATACTACTAGTTATATACTACTAGTTATATACTACTAGACTACTATACACTACTGGTTATATACTACTGGTTATATACTACTAGTTATATACTACTAGTTATATACTACTAGTTATATACTACTAGACTACTATACACTACTGGTTATATACTACTGGTTATATACTACTAGTTATATACTACTAGACTACTATACACTACTGGTTATATACTACTGGTTATATACTACTGGTTATATACTACTAGTTATATACTACTAGTTATATACTACTAGACTACTATACACTACTGGTTATATACTACTGGTTATATACTACTAGTTATATACTACTAGTTATATACTACTAGACTACTATACACTACTGGTTATATACTACTGGTTATATACTACTAGTTATATACTACTAGACTACTATACACTACTGGTTATATACTACTGGTTATATACTACTAGACTACTATACACTACTGGTTATATACTACTAGTTATATACTACTAGACTACTATATACTACTGGTTATATACTACTGGTTATATACTACTGGTTATATACTACTAGACTACTATACACTACTGGTTATATACTACTAGTTATATACTACTAGACTACTATACACTACTGGTTATATACTACTAGTTATATACTACTATACACTACTAGTTATATACTACTAGTTATATACTACTAGTTATATACTACTAGACTACTATACACTACTGGATATATACTACTGGTTATATACTACTAGTTATATACTACTAGTTATATACTACTAGACTACTATACACTACTGGTTATATACTACTAGTTATATACTACTAGACTACTATACACTACTGGTTATATACTACTGGTTATATACTACTAGACTACTATATACTACTGGTTATACACTACTGGTTATATACTACTAGACTACTATACACTACTAGTTATATACTACTAGACTACTATACACTACTGGTTATATACTACTGGTTATATACTACTAGACTACTATACACTACTGGTTATATACTACTGGTTATATACTACTAGACTACTATACACTACTGGTTATATACTACTGGTTATATACTACTATACACTACTGGTGATATACTACTGGTTATATACTATACAGGAGAACCGGGCTTCATGCTTTACATACCTATAGGAGGTGAGATATACACTATACTATATACTACTGGTTATATACTACTGGTGATATACTACTGGTGATATACTACTGGTTATATACTACTGGTTATATACTACTAGACTACTATATACTAATGGTTATATACTACTGGTGATATACTACTGGTTATATACTACTAGTTATATACTACTAGACTACTATACACTACTGCTTATATACTACTGGTTATATACTATACAGGAGAGCCGGGCTTCATGCTTTACATACCTATAGAGGTGAGATATACACTATACTATATACTACTGGTTATATACTACTATACACTACTGGTTATATACTACTGGTTATATACTACTAGACTACTATACACTACTGGTTATATACTACTAGACTACTATATACTACTGGTGATATACTACTGGTTATATACTATACAGGAGAGCCGGGCTTCATGCTTTACATACCTATAGAGGTGAGATATACACTATACTATATACTACTGGTTATATACTACTATACACTACTGGTTATATACTACTGGTTATATACTACTAGACTACTATATACTACTGGTGATATACTACTGGTTATATACTACTATACACTACTGGTTATATACTACTGGTTATATACTACTAGACTACTATATACTACTGGTTATATACTACTGGTTATATACTACTAGACTACTATACACTACTGGTTATATACTACTGGTTATATACTACTAGACTACTATACACTACTGGTTATATACTACTGGTTATATACTATACAGGAGAGCCGGGCTTCATGCTTTACATACCTATAGAGGTGAGATATACACTATACTATATACTACTGGTTATATACTACTATACACTACTGGTGATATACTACTGGTTATATACTACTAGACTACTATACACTACTGGTTATATACTACTCTATACTGTTGGTTTTATACTACTGGTTATATACTACTGTACACTACTGGTTATATACTACTACATACTACTGGTTATATACTATACAGGAGAGCCGGGCTTCATGCTTTACATACCTATAGAGGTGAGATATACACTATACTATATACTACTGGTTATATACTACTATACACTACTGGTGATATACTACTAGACTACTATACACTACTGGTTATATACTACTGGTTATATACTACTAGTTATATACTATTATACACTACTGGTGATATACTACTGGTTAAATACTACTAGACTACTATACACTACTGGTTATATACTACTGGTTATATACTACTAGTTATATACTACTATACACTACTGGTTATATACTATACAGGAGAACCGGGCTTCATGCTTTACATACCAATAGAGGTGAGATACACACTATACTATATACTACTGGTTATATACTACTAGACTACTTACTATACACTACTGGTTATATACTACTATATACTATACAGGAGAGCCGGGCTTCATGCTTTACATACCAATAGAGGTGAGATACACACTATACTATATGCTGCTGGTTATATACTACTAGTTATATACTATTATACACTACTGGTTATATACTACTGGTTATATACTATACAGGAGAGCCGGGCTTCATGCTTTACATACCTATAGAGGTGAGATATACACTATACTATATACTACTGGTTATATACTACTAGTTATATACTATTATACACTACTGGTTATATACTACTATACACTACTGGTTATATACTACTATACACTACTGGTGATATACTACTGGTTATATACTACTCTATACTGTTGGTTATGTACTACTGGTTATATACTACTGTACACTACTGGTTATATACTACTACATACTACTGGTTATATACTACTGTACACTACTGGTTATATACTACTGGTTATATACTACTGGTCTACTGTACACTACTGGTTAAACACTACTAGTCTATTATACACTACTAGTTATACACTACTAGTTATACACTACTAGTTATACACTACTGGTTATACACTACTGGTTATATACTACCGGTTATACACTACCGGTTATACACTACTGGTTATAGACTACTGGTCTACTATATACTACTGGTCTACTAAACACTACTGGTTATATACTACTGGTTATACACTGCTGGTCTACTATATACTACTGGTTATATACTACTGGTCTACTATACACTACTGGTTATACACTACTGGTTATACACTACTGGTTATATACTACTAGTCTACTATACACTACTGGTTATACACTACTGGTTATACACTGCTGATTATATACTACTGGTCTACTATACACTACTGGTTATATACTACTAGTTATATACTACTGGTTATGTACCACTGGTCTACTTTACACTACTGGTTATACACTACTGGTTATATACTACTGGTTATATACTACTGGTCTACTATATACTACTGGTTATATACTACTGGTCTACTATACACTACTGGTTATATACTACTAGTTATATACTACTGGTTATGTACTACTGGTCTACTTTACACTACTGGTTATATACTACTGGTCTACTATATACTACTGGTTATATACTACTGGTTATGTACTACTGGTTATATACTACAGTATCTCAAGCCTTCCCACATCGTCTCCCTACCAATTTAATATAAGTTATGAGCCAAGGTCTTCTTGCGTAGATAAGCATTCTAGCCAGTCTGAAGATATCGTTCATTCATTTCTACCAAGGAACAGACAGTCATTGTTCTAACTCTTGACCACATTTACACACATTACATTCAGCACTGGGATCAAGAAAGAAAACTCATACATATACAGTAACATAATTGTATTCTGATTAGTACATATACAGTAACATAATAGTATTCTGATTAGTACATATACAGTAACATAATAGTATTCTGATTAGTACATATACAGTAACATAATAGTATTCTGATTAGTACATATACAGTAACATACTAGTATTCTGATTAGTACATATACAGTAACATAATAGTATTCTGATTAGTACATATACAGTAACATAATAGTATTCTGATTAGTCAGTCCTGATTGAAATGTATACATAATTAGACATCTTTGATAAAAATTCCCTTAACACTCTCTTTCTCTCCCCTTCTCTCTTTCTCTCCCCCTCTCTCTCTCCCCCTCTCTCTCTCCCTCTCTCCCCCCCTCGTCTCCTCCAGTATGCGCTCCATGTCTACAACGAGGTGATGTCAGTGGGCCAGAAGTACGGGATCCGGAACGCTGGGTACTACGCCCTGCGTTCTCTCCGAATAGAGAAGTTCTTTGCCTTCTGGGGTCAGGACCTGGATCCTTTCACCACTCCCCTGGAGTGTGGACGGGAGTTCAGGGTCAAGTTTGACACGGTACGACCCACGGACCCCAATATTTAGTTTGGTCTGAACAGGTTCTTAGTCCTGTACTGTGTTACTGATGAGGTCTGGTTGATGTTTGGCCTTATCCCCTCCTCCTCTCTCTATCCCCCATCCTAATCTCTCTGTCCCCTCCTCCTCTCTCTGTACCCCCTCCTCATCTCTCTGTCCCCTCCTCTTCCTCTCTCTGTCCCCTCTTCCTCTCTCTGTCCCCTCCTCCAGGACATAGACTTCCTGGGTCGAGCGTCTCTGCTGCATCAGCGTCAGGAGGGGGTGAGCCGTCGCTTCATCATGTTGGTCCTGGAGGATCATGACACAGAGCTGGACCTGTGGCCCTGGTGGGGAGAACCCATCTACAGGTTAGACAAGCCTCTGAACCCCTGAACTGCTCAGCAGACACTACAATAGTAGCTGTCCGCTGCCCTAGCCTCTAAACCCCTCAACTGCCCTAGCCTCTGAACCCCTCAACTGCCCTAGCCTCTGAACCCCTAAACTGCCCTAGCCTCTGAACCCCTAAACTGCCCTAGCCTCTGAACCCCTAAACTGCCCTAGCCTCTGAACCCCTAAACTGCCCTAGCCTCTGAACCCCTAAACTGCCCTAGCCTCTGAACCCCTAAACTGGCTTACACACACAGTCTGGATGAAGAGGCTATCAGAGGGTTACAGGATCAATATTTTATTTTCACCATCTAATGCTCTCTGTCTCTCTCTGTCGCTCTCTGTCTCTCTCCATCTCTGTCTCTCTCTCTCGCTCTGTCGCTCTCTCTTTCTGTCTCTCTTTCTGTCTCTCTCTCTGTCTCTCTCTTTCTCTCTCTGTTTCTGTCTCTCTCTCTGTCTCTTTCTCTGTCTCTCTCTCTCTGTCTCGTCTGTCTCGTCTCTCTGTCTCTTCAGGAATGGGGAGCTGTGTGGTACCACCACCTCCTCTGCCTACTCCTACACCCTGGAAAGACACGTGTGTCTGGGCTTTGTCTCGCCGCCCTCCCTGGACGGCTCCCCTGCCGCGGTGACCCCGGACTTCATCAACAGGGGTGATTACGAGGTGGATATAGCAGGGCAGAGATACCCAGCCAAGGCGAAGCTGTACCCCTTCAGCTCTCTGTTCGCCCAGCAGAGACGACGCAAAGATGAGATGGAGCTCAGTAACTTTCAGGGCAAATGAGGAGGAAGGAATGTAGGATCTAAGAAGAGGGGTCTGAGTGAAGGGTGAACTCCTCCAGACATGACCCTTTAACCTTTCTCTCGCTCCACCCTTCTGGTGCCGATCTGTTCTCTGTCTCTCGCTCCACCGTCTCTCGCTCCACCCTTCTGGTGCCGATCTGTTCTCTGCCTCTCGCTCCACCCTTCTGGTGCCGATCTATTCTCTGTCTCTCGCTCCACCGTCTCTCGCTCCACCCTTCTGGTGCCGATCTGTTCTCTGCCTCTCGCTCCACCCTTCTGGTGCCGATCTATTCTCTGTCTCTCGCTCTACCCTTCTGGTCCGATCTGTTCTCGGCCTCTCGCTCTACCCTTCTGGTCCGATCTGTTCTCGGCCTCTCGCTCTACCCTTCTGGTCCGATCTGTTCTCTGCCTCTCGCTCCACCCTTCTGGTGCCGATCTATTCTCTGTCTCTCGCTCCACCGTCTCTCGCTCCACCCTTCTGGTGCCGATCTGTTCTCTGCCTCTCGCTCCACCCTTCTGGTGCCGATCTATTCTCTGTCTCTCGCTCTACCCTTCTGGTCCGATCTGTTCTCTGTCTCTCGCTCTACCCTTCTGGTCCGATCTGTTCTCGGCCTCTCGCTCTACCCTTCTGGTCCGATCTGTTTTCGGCCTCTCGCTCCCACGCTGAAGGTGCGTACCATTTAACGGACAATCAATCCCCTGGCCCCCCATCCCTCTCTCCCCTTCTCTTTCATAGTGCAATATCTACAAGATACCAAAAACTCCAGAGTTGTCTGTCTGTCAGGACTGCCTCCCCCTCAAGGTCCAGAGTTGTCTGTCTGTCAGGACTGCCTCCCCCTCAAGGTCCAGAGTTGTCTGTCTGTCAGGACTGCCCCCCCAGGTCCAGAGTTGTCTGTCTGTCAGGACTGCCCCCCCCCCCCAGGTCCAGAGTTGTCTGTCTGGACTGCCTCTCAGTGCGTCCCTCCCTCTACATATCACGTGATAACCATATATTAACTGTATATCTGAACCTTTTAAAGTCCTGCGGTCTGAGTGAGTACGGTGGGGAGGACAGTAGTGGTTATCTGAGGGGGGTGGCGTGACGGAGAAGGGAACATCCATGTTAAATTCCCTCTTATTGGTGGAAACCCGCTGCCCTGTCCAATGGGAGGCCTCGTGGTTGGTGGGTGATTTCCTATCGATCT
The DNA here is from genome assembly GCF_002021735.2 of Oncorhynchus kisutch. Lineage (NCBI taxonomy): Eukaryota > Metazoa > Chordata > Actinopteri > Salmoniformes > Salmonidae > Oncorhynchus > Oncorhynchus kisutch. The sequence continues at coordinate 138,028 of NW_022265908.1, forward strand.
CCCTCTGGATGGGTGTCTGTGTAAAGAAAGGAGAAATGTTCAAAATAAATGTATTTTTGTATATGAGTGAAGTTGTAAATATGTTGAAGTAGCACAGATTTGATGAGTTGTACCATGTTTATCAGACTGAAACACTTTGTACAGAATAAAACTATCCAGCTATGATATGGTCCCACATCTGTTTGGTCGCACCCCTTCCCCCTGCGCCCTTTCCCCCTGCGCCCTGAGCCCTCCCCCCTGCGCCCTTCCCACCTGAGCCCTCCCCCCTGCGCCCTTCCCACCTGAGCCCTCCCCCCTGCGCCCTTCCCACCTGAGCCCTCCCCCCTGCGCCCTTTCCCCCTGCGCCCCTGCGCCCTTCCCCCGCACCCCTTCCCCCTGCTCCCTTCCCCCGCACCCCTTCCCCCTGCTCTGAGTAGAGAGATACAGGTAACTGACACACAATACAGGAGACTCACCTGCTCTGAGTAGAGAGAGATACAGGTGACTGACACACAATACAGGAGACTCACCTGCTCTGAGTAGAGAGAGATACAGGTAACTGACACACAATACAGGAGACTCACCTGCTCTGAGTAGAGAGAGATACAGGTAACTGACACACAATACAGGAGACTCACCTGCTCTGAGTAGGGGAGAGAGATACCAGTAACTGACACACAATACAGGAGACTCACCTGCTCTGAGGAGGGGAGAGAGATACCAGTAACTGACACACAATACAGGAGACTCACCTGCTCTGAGTAGGGGAGAGAGATACCAGTAACTGACACACAATACAGGAGACTCACCTGCTCTGAGTAGGGGAGAGAGATACCGGTAACTGACACACAATACAGGAGACTCACCTGCTCTGAGTAGAGGAGAGAGATACAGGTAACTGACACACAATACAGGAGACTCACCTGCTCTGAGGAGGGGGGAGAGATGCCAGTAACTGACACACAATACAGGAGACTCACCTGTACAGGTGATATGGCTGACCACAAATGTGGTTTCTGCTGACAATTGAGATGTGCAAACTATGGCATAAGGGGATGACAATAAGATCCGTAATTTAGATTTAAGACGTTAGTGAGGTTGGTTTGAGGGCTCCGGCTCGATATGGACAGCAGAGTCCCAACACCTTACCACTGCTAGACGTTAGTGAGGTTGGACTGAGGGCTCCGGATCGATATGGACAGCAGAGTCCCAACACCTTACCACTGCTAGACGTTAGTGAGGTTGGACTGAGGGCTCCGGATCGATATGGACAGCAGAGTCCCAACACCTTACCACTGCTAGACGTTAGTGAGGTTGGGTTGAGGGCTCCGGCTCGATATGGACAGCAGCTATCAACCATTATTACAGGAAGCTCCGTGGTTAGATTGGTGGAAGTCAGAAATACCCGTACCTTTGTTTTCCAGGAGCTAAGGTATTAGACCCTAACCCTAAGTTATCAGAAGTCATGCCCACCATCAAGAAACCTGCTCTGAAAACAGTTGTGTTGCATATTGGGTCTAATGATGTGTGTGAACTCTGTAAAGCTAAGAGACTCTTGGAGAATGCACAGAAGTTAGCAGGACGTTTCATTGTCTCTGGCCCCAATTCCATCTCCTCCTCGTCGTTGTGGGGACTGAGTGTTTTAGCCGTCTTTTGGTCTCTTGCCCAGTGGTTAATGCGTCTGACCAAGGACCCGGGTAAGTCCTTCGTCGACAAGTCTGACTCCTTCTGGAATAGGCTACTTTCTGGAAGACGGAATTCACCTGGGTGAAAATGGCTCCCGGCTGGTGTCATCAAACACTGGAAAGGTTCTTGGTCAACTAAATTAATGTGAGGACAATATTATCAGTACATGGAAGTCATGTTTACCATCTCCTCATTGGACACTGTGAGAGTTCTACATGTTGTATCTGAAGGTGGTGACATAATGGGACCAGAGAAACGTTCTTTAGTCTCTATGACTGAAGGTGGTGACATAATGGGGCTAACCAGAGAAACGTTCTTTAGTCTCTGAGAGTTCTACATGTTGTATCTGAAGGTGGTGACATAATGGGACCAGAGAAACGTTCTTTAGTCTCTATGAGAGTTCTACATGTTGTATCTGAAGGTGGTGACATAATGGGGCCAGAGAAACATTCTTTAGTCTCTATGAGAGTTCTACATGTTGTATCTGAAGGTGGTGACATAATGGGACCAGAGAAACGTTCTTTAGTCTCTATGAGAGTTCTACATGTTGTATCTGAAGGTGGTGACATAATGGGGCTAACCAGAGAAACGTTCTTTAGTCTCTGAGAGTTCTACATGTTGTATCTGAAGGTGGTGACATAAAGGGACCAGAGAAACGTTCTTTAGTCTCTATGAGAGTTCTACATGTTGTATCTGAAGGTGGTGACATAATGGGGCCAGAGAAACATTCTTTAGTCTCTATGAGAGTTCTACATGTTGTATCTGAAGGTGGTGACATAATGGGACCAGAGAAACGTTCTTTAGTCTCTATGAGAGTTCTACATGTTGTATCTGAAGGTGGTGACATAATGGGGCTAACCAGAGAAACGTTCTTTAGTCTCTGAGAGTTCTACATGTTGTATCTGAAGGTGGTGACATAAAGGGACCAGAGAAACGTTCTTTAGTCTCTATGAGAGTTCTACATGTTGTATCTGAAGGTGGTGACATAATGGGACCAGAGAAACGTTATTTAGTCTCTGAGAGTTCTACATGTTGTATCTGAAGGTGGTGACATAATGGGACCAGAGAAACGTTCTTTAGTCTCTATGAGAGTTCTACATGTTGTATCTGAAGGTGGTGACATAATGGGACCAGAGAAACGTTCTTTAGTCTCTATGAGAGTTCTACATGTTGTATCTGAAGGTGGTGACATAATGGGGCCAGAGAAACGTTCTTTAGTCTCTATGAGAGTTCTACATGTTGTATCTGAAGGTGGTGACATAATGGGACCAGAGAAACGTTCTTTAGTCTCTATGAGAGTTCTACATGTTGTATCTGAAGGTGGTGACATAATGGGACCAGAGAAACGTTCTTTAGTCTCTGTGAGAGTTCTACATGTTGTATCTGAAGGTGGTGACATAATGGGACCAGAGAAACGTTCTTTAGTCTCTATGAGAGTTCTACATGTTGTATCTGAAGGTGGTGACATAAAGGGCTGGTAGGAAAGGCAACGGTGGTGGTGTTACTATGGATGGTCACAATATGTTTAGGGCTGGTAGAAAAGGCAGCGGTGGTGGTGTTGTTATGGATGATTGTGTTTTTAGGGCTGGTAGGAAAGGTAACGGTGGTGGTGTTACTATGGATGGTTAATGTGTTTAGGGCTGGTAGGAAAGGTAACGGTGGTGGTGTTTCTATGGATGGTTACAATGTGTTTAGGGCTGGTAGGAAAGGTAACGGTGGTGGTGTTACTATGGATGGTTACATTGTGTTTAGGGCTGGTAGGAAAGGTAACGGTGGTGGTGTTACTATGGATGGTTACATTGTGTTTAGGGCTGGTAGGAAAGGTAACTGGTGGTGTTTCTATGGATGGTTACAATGTGTTTAGGGCTGGTAGGAAAGGCAACGGTGGTGGTGTTGTGTTTAGGGCTGGTAGGAAAGGCACCGGTGGTGGTGTTACTATGGATGGTTACAATGTGTTTAGGGTAGGAAAGGCAACGGTGGTGGTGTTACTATGGATGGTTACAATGTGATTAGGGCTGGTAGGAAAGGCAACGGTGGTGGTGTTACTATGGATGGTTACAATGTGTTTAGGGCTGGTAGGAAAGGGAATGGCGGTGGTGTTTCTATGGATGGTTACAATGTGTTTAGGGCTGGTAGGAAAGGCAACGGTGGTGGTGTTACTATGGATGGTTACAATGTGTTTAGGGCTGGTAGGAAAGGCAACGGTGGTGGTGTTACTATGGATGGGTATAATGTGTTTAGGGCTGGTAGGAAAGGCAACGGTGGTGGTGTTACTATGGATGGTTACAATGTGTTTAGGGCTGGTAGGAAAGGCAACGGTGGTGGTGTTACTATGGATGGTTACAATGTGTTTAGGGCTGGTAGGAAAGGCAACGGTGGTGGTGTTACTATGGATGGTTACAATGTGTTTAGGGCTGGTAGGAAAGGCAACGGTGGTGGTGTTGCTATTTACACAAGGAATCTTCTTTCTGTGTCTCTGTTAAAGGCCACCTTCAGTCCTAAACTAGTATAATTGTTGGCTTTAAGTCTTCAGTTGTGTTCAAAGTCAAGAATAACAGTTATAGGAATCTACCGTCCACCTTCCGCCAAGAAGTGTGTACTAAACAAACTCCCTGATTTAATTGCCATATTCATTACCCCAGAGGTGTTGATCGCTGGAGATTTTAATCTTGCATGGATGCTGGAAGCTGACTGTATACGTGACTGTTGTACTAATCTAAATTTGACCCAGCTGAATACAAAGCCCACTTGTCCAAACTTAAAGGACTCTGAAATCGACTTTGATTGACCTCATATTTACAAATACTCCAGAGTAATATTCTGGGGTATTTGCTTTGGATATTAGTGACCGCTGTCCCATGGTATGTGTCAGTTGGATAACATGATAATAGAGCTCTTTGGCCAGTCAGATCAGTTGGATAACATGATAGAGCTCTTTGACCAGTTGGATAACATGATAATAGAGCTCTTTGGCCAGTCAGACCAGTTGGATAACATGATAGAGCTCTTTGGCCAGTTGGATAACATGATAATAGAGCTCTTTGGCCAGTCTGGCCAGTTGGATAACATGATAATAGAGCTCTTTGGCCAGTCAGACCAGTTGGATAACATGATAGAGCTCTTTGGCCAGTCAGACCAGCTGGATAACATGATAGATCTCTTTGGCCAGTCAGACCAGTTGGATAACATGATAGAGCTCTTTGGCCAGTCAGACCAGTTGGATAACATGATAGAGCTCTTTGGCCAGTCAGACTAGTTGGATAACATGATAGAGCTCTTTGGCCAGTCAGATCAGTTGGATAACATGATAGAGCTCTTTGGCCAGCCAGACCAGTTGGATAACATGATAGAGCTTTGACCAGTTGGATAACATGATAAGAGCTCTTTGGCCAGTCAGGCCAGTTGGATAACATGATAGAGCTCTTTGACCAGTTGGATAACATGATAGAGCTATTTGGCCAGCCAGACCAGTTGGATAACATGATAGAGCTCTTTGGCCAGCCAGACCAGTTGGATAACATAAGAGCTCTTTGGCCAGGCAGACCAGTTGGATAACATAAGAGCTCTTTGGCCAGGCAGACCAGTTGGATAACATGATAAGAGCTCTTTGGCCAGCCAGACCAGTTGGATAACATAAGAGCTCTTTGGCCAGCCAGACCAGTTGGATAACATAAGAGCTCTTTGGCCAGTCAGACAACATGATAAGAGCTCTATGGCCAGGCAGACCAGTTGGATAACATAAGAGCTCTTTGGCCAGGCAGACCAGTTGGATAACATAAGAGCTCTTTGGCCAGGCAGACCAGTTGGATAACATAAGAGCTCTTTGGCCAGCCAGACCAGTTGGATAACATAAGAGCTCTTTGGCCAGGCAGACCAGTTGGATAACATAAGAGCTCTTTGGCCAGCCAGACCAGTTGGATAACATGATAGAGCTCTTTGGCCAGCCAGACCAGTTGGATAACATAAGAGCTCTTTGGCCAGGCAGACCAGTTGGATAACATGATAATAGAGCTCTTTGGCCAGCCAGACCAGTTGGATAACATCAGAGCTCTTTGGCCAGGCAGACCAGTTGGATAACATAAGAGCTCTTTGGCCAGGCAGACCAGTTGGATAACATGATAGAGCTCTTTGGCCAGGCAGACCAGTTGGATAACATGATAGAGCTCTTTGGCCAGGCAGACCAGTTGGATAACATAAGAGCTCTTTGGCCAGGCAGACCAGTTGGATAACATAAGAGCTCTTTGGCCAGGCAGACCAGTTGGATAACATAAGAGCTCTTTGGCCAGGCAGACCAGTTGGATAACATAAGAGCTCTTTGGCCAGGCAGACCAGTTGGATAACATAAGAGCTCTTTGGCCAGGCAGACCAGTTGGATAACATAAGAGCTCTTTGGCCAGGCAGACCAGTTGGATAACATGATAAGAGCTCTTTGGCCAGCCAGACCAGTTGGATAACATAAGAGCTCTTTGGCCAGCCAGACCAGTTGGATAACATAAGAGCTCTTTGGCCAGTCAGACAACATGATAAGAGCTCTATGGCCAGGCAGACCAGTTGGATAACATAAGAGCTCTTTGGCCAGGCAGACCAGTTGGATAACATAAGAGCTCTTTGGCCAGCCAGACCAGTTGGATAACATAAGAGCTCTTTGGCCAGGCAGACCAGTTGGATAACATAAGAGCTCTTTGGCCAGGCAGACCAGTTGGATAACATAAGAGCTCTTTGGCCAGGCAGACCAGTTGGATAACATAAGAGCTCTTTGGCCAGCCAGACCAGTTGGATAACATAAGAGCTCTTTGGCCAGCCAGACCAGTTGGATAACATAAGAGCTCTTTGGCCAGTCAGACAACATGATAAGAGCTCTATGGCCAGGCAGACCAGTTGGATAACATAAGAGCTCTTTGGCCAGGCAGACCAGTTGGATAACATAAGAGCTCTTTGGCCAGGCAGACCAGTTGGATAACATAAGAGCTCTTTGGCCAGGCAGACCAGTTGGATAACATAAGAGCTCTTTGGCCAGGCAGACCAGTTGGATAACATAAGAGCTCTTTGGCCAGGCAGACCAGTTGGATAACATAAGAGCTCTTTGGCCAGCCAGACCAGTTGGATAACATAAGAGCTCTTTGGCCAGCCAGACCAGTTGGATAACATCAGAGCTCTATGGCCAGCCAGACCAGTTGGATAACATCAGAGCACTTGAACCCCATTGAAAAGCTGTGTTTTGAATGGAAGAGGGCAGACCATAACCCCAGAGGAAGCAGGATATCTATGATCTGAATGGAAGAGGGCAGACCATAACCCCAGAGGAAGCAGGATATCTATGATCTGAATGGAAGAGGGCAGACCATAACCCCAGAGGAAGCAGGATATCTATGATCTGAATGGAAGAGGGCAGACCATAACCCCAGAGGAAGCAGGATATCTATGATCTGAATGGAAGAGGGCAGACCTTAACCCCAGAGGAAGCAGGATATCTATGATCTGAATGGAAGAGGGCAGACCATAACCCCAGAGGAAGCAGGATATCTATGATCTGAATGGAAGAGGGCAGACCATAACCCCAGAGGAAGCAGGATATCTATGATCTGAATGGAAGAGGGCAGACCATAACCCCAGAGGAAGCAGGATATCTATGATCTGAATGGAAGAGGGCAGACCTTAACCCCAGAGGAAGCAGGATATCTATGATCTGAATGGAAGAGGGCAGACCATAACCCCAGAGGAAGCAGGATATCTATGATCTGAATGGAAGAGGGCAGACCATAACCCCAGAGGAAGCAGGATATCTATGATCTGAATGGAAGAGGGCAGACCATAACCCCAGAGGAAGCAGGATATCTATGATCTGAATGGAAGAGGGCAGACCATAACCCCAGAGGAAGCAGGATATCTATGATCTGAATGGAAGAGGGCAGACCATAGCCCCAGAGGAAGCAGGATATCTATGATCTGAATGGAAGAGGGCAGACCATAACCCCAGAGGAAGCAGGATATCTATGATCTGAATGGAAGAGGGCAGACCATAACCCCAGAGGAAGCAGGATATCTATGATCTGAATGGAAGAGGGCAGACCATAGCCCCAGAGGAAGCAGGATATCTATGATCTGAATGGAAGAGGGCAGACCATAACCCCAGAGGAAGCAGGATATCTATGATCTGAATGGAAGAGGGCAGACCATAACCCCAGAGGAAGCAGGATATCTATGATCTGAATGGAAGAGGGCAGACCATAACCCCAGAGGAAGCAGGATATCTATGATCTGAAAGGATTCTGTATGGAGGGATAGTTTAAGATCCCTTCCTATGTTTATTACCTTCTCAGAAAACATTTTAGAAAAAGGCCGTGCCGTTATTCTCGCAAGGTGAGGTTTTGAAAACTGGTGTCAATTTTTACCAACTTTTGAGGAGAACATTTTGTTAAACATAATCTCTTTGAACAATTGTATTAGTATACAATTAGCATAAAATATAACTCAGAATATGAATTGTTTTTGCTCATCTTTATCAAGGGTGTCAATAATTTCAGCCCCCACTATCCAGAATAATCACTATGTTGAATATAATTTCAGCCCCCACTATCCAGAATAATCACTATGTTGAATATAATTTCAGCCCCCACTATCCAGAATAATCACTATGTTGAATATAATTTCAGGCCCCACTATCCAGAATAATCACTATGTTGAATATAATTTCAGCCCCCACTATCCAGAATAATCACTATGTTGAATATAATTTCAGCCCCCACTATCCAGAATAATCACTATGTTGAATATAATTTCAGCCCCCACTATAATCACTACGTTGAATGTGCTGGCTGGTTTGACTTTCAGATGATGTCATCTAGTTTCATTAGGACCACTCCTCCTCCTCAACATTCTTACCTGCAGCTCAGACACTAGGCTACAGTAGCAGAGATGATCTGTTACCTGCAGCTCACAGACACTAGGCTACAGTAGCAGAGATGTTCTGTTACCTACTGTACAGACACTAGGCTACAGTAGCAGAGATGATCTGTTACCTGCAGCTCACAGACACTAGACTACAGTAGCAGAGATGTTCTGTTACCTACTGTACAGTAGGAGAGATGTTCTGTTTGACTCCTCATAGCAGAACACCTTGATGGAACCAGGGAGTCAGCATGGTCTGTAACGTTTGACTAGTTGATGAACAGAGTTTCTGTAAAACTGCATGTTTTGGTTGTTCACCTCATGTTAGTTATAGTGACAAACCTGCTGGACTGATCTGACCAGGTTCTCTCCTGGCTGGACTGATCTGACCAGGTTCTCTCCTGGCTGGACTGATCTGACCAGGTTCTCTCCTGGCTGGACTGATCTGACCAGGTTCTCTCCTGGCTGGACTGATCTGACCAGGTTCTCTCCTGGCTGGACTGATCTGACCAGGTTCTCTCCTGATAGAAGCCTTGTATTTACAACACATGTTATACAGGGGTTTGGGTGTATATGGATTTAATAAACATCGATTAATCATTTATCTGTTACTAGATGTGCTGGTACATGCATTCAGGGCCAGTTCCCCCAGACACAGATTAAGTCCTGGACTGCAGATTCTACATTGAACTTGTTTTTCAGTTCAGGGATGAATCGGTGTCTGGGAAACAGGCCCTGAATGTTTTAAACATTTCTGCATGTACAGGTATTTTCCAAAATGCTTAAATACCAGTAAAAAATTGTCTTCATATAACAAAAACATTAAGCATGTTACAAGACAGATTGCTGGACCCCTGCAGTCCATGATGGTACGGTCCTGTTCATATTCTTCTAGCCTTGCGAGGGCGACAACCATTGTGTGGTACGGGGGTGTTGTCTGTGATGGACACAACCTCCAATCCTCCCATGGTCAGACCCTTGATGGCAGACTGCACACAGAGAGAAATGCATCAGAACCGAGTCAAATGTATTTTCCTCATCTCTACAAGATTCTGACAGATTCAAAACCAGATGTTTAATTAACCAGGTAAATTGACTGAGAACACATTCAAATTTAAAGCAATGACCTGGGGTATTGGGAAATTGTTTTAGACCAGAGGAAAAAGTGACTCCTACTGGCCCTCCAACACCACTTCCAGCAGCATCTGGTCTCCCATCCAGGGACTGACCAGGACCAACCTTCAGAAACAAGGCAGCAGTGGGATGCAGGGTGGTCTGCTGCTGGTTAACATAGTGGGATACAGGGTGGTCTGCTGCTGGTTAACACAGTGAGATACAGGGTGGTCTGCTGCTGGTTAACACAGTGAGATACAGGGTGGTCTGCTGCTGGTTAACATAGTGGGATGCAGGGTGGTCTGCTGCTGGTTAACATAGTGGGATACAGGGTGGTCTGCTGCTGGTTAACATAGTGGGATGCAGGGTGGTCTGCTGCTGGTTAACATAGTGGGATGCAGGGTGGTCTGCTGCTGGTTAACATAGTGGGATACAGGGTGGTCTGCTGCTGGTTAAAGCCAGCAGTGGGATGCAGGGTGGTCTGCTGCTGGTTAAAGCCAGCAGTGGGATGCAGGGTGGTCTGCTGCTGGTTAACATAGTGGGATGCAGGGTGGTCTGCTGCTGGTTAACATAGTGGGATGCAGGGTGGTCTGCTGCTGCCTAACATAGTGGGATGCAGGGTGGTCTGCTGCTGGTTAACATAGTGGGATACAGGGTGGTCTGCTGCTGGTTAACAGTGGGATGCAGGGTGATCTGCTGCTGGTTTGCTGCTGGTTAACATAGTGGGATACAGGGTGGTATGCTGCTGGTTAACATAGTGGGATGCAGGGTGGTCTGCTGCTGATTAACATAGTGGGATACAGGGTGGTCTGCTGCTGATTAACATAGTGGGATACAGGGTGGTCTGCTGCTGGTTAACAGTGGGATGCAGGGTGGTCTGCTGCTGGTTAACATAGTGGGATGCAGGGTGGTCTGCTGCTGGTTAACATAGTGGGATGCAGGGTGGTCTGCTGCTGGTTAAAGCCAGCAGTGGGATGCAGGGTGGTCTGCTGCTGGTTAAAGCCAGCAGTGGGATGCAGGGTGGTCTGCTGCTGGTTAAAGCCAACAGTGGGATGCAGGGTGGTCTGCTGCTGGTTAAAGCCAGCAGTGGGATACAGGGTGGTCTGCTGCTGGTTAACACAGTGGGATACAGGGTGGTCTGCTGCTGGTTAAAGCCAGCAGTGGGATGCAGGGTGGTCTGCTGCTGGTTAAAGCCAGCAGTGGGATGCAGGGTGGTCTGCTGCTGGTTAAAGCCAGCAGTGGGATGCAGGGTGGTCTGCTGCTGGTTAAAGCCAACAGTGGGATGCAGGGTGGTCTGCTGCTGGTTAAAGCCAGCAGTGGGATACAGGGTGGTCTGCTGCTGGTTAAAGCCAGCAGTGGGATACAGGGTGGTCTGCTGCTGGTTAACACAGTGGGATACAGGGTGGTCTGCTGCTGGTTAAAGCCAGCAGTGGGATGCAGGGTGGTCTGCTGCTGGTTAACATAGTGGGATGCAGGGTGGTCTGCTGCTGGTTAACATAGTGGGATGCAGGGTGGTCTGCTGCTGGTTAAAGTCAGTGGGATGCAGGGTGGTCTGCTGCTGGTTAACATAGTGGGATACAGGGTGGTCTGCTGGTTAACACAGTGGGATGCAGGGTGGTCTGCTGCTGGTTAAAGCCAGCAGTGGGATACAGGGTGGTCTGCTGCTGGTTAAAGCCAGCAGTGGGATGCAGGGTGGTCTGCTGCTGGTTAAAGCCAACAGTGGGATGCAGGGTGGTCTGCTGCTGGTTAAAGCCAACAGTGGGATACAGGGTGGTCTGCTGCTGGTTAAAGCCAGCAGTGGGATACAGGGTGGTCTGCTGCTGGTTAACACAGTGGGATACAGGGTGGTCTGCTGCTGGTTAAAGCCAGCAGTGGGATGCAGGGTGGTCTGCTGCTGGTTAACACAGTGGGATACAGGGTGGTCTGCTGCTGGTTAACACAGTGGGATACAGGGTGGTCTGCTGCTGGTTAAAGCCAGCAGTGGGATGCAGGGTGGTCTGCTGCTGGTTAAAGCCAGCAGTGGGATGCAGGGTGGTCTGCTGCTGGTTAAAGCCAACAGTGGGATGCAGGGTGGTCTGCTGCTGGTTAAAGCCAACAGTGGGATACAGGGTGGTCTGCTGCTGGTTAAAGCCAGCAGTGGGATACAGGGTGGTCTGCTGCTGGTTAAAGCCAGCAGTGGGATACAGGGTGGTCTGCTGCTGGTTAAAGCCAGCAGTGGGATAGAGGGTGGTCTGCTGCTGGTTAACACAGTGGGATACAGGGTGGTCTGCTGCTGGTTAAAGCCAGCAGTGGGATGCAGGGTGGTCTGCTGTTGGTTAACACAGTGGGATACAGGGTGGTCTGCTGCTGGTTAACATAGTGGGATGCAGGGTGGTCTGCTGCTGGTTAACATAGTGGGATGCAGGGTGGTCTGCTGCTGGTTAAAGCCAGTGGGATGCAGGGTGGCCTTCTGCTGGTTAACATAGTGGGATACAGGGTGGTCTGCTGCTGGTTAACATAGTGGGATGCAGGGTGGTCTGCTGCTGGTTAACATAGTGGGATGCAGGGTGGTCTGCTGCTGGTTAAAGCCAGTGGGATGCAGGGTGGTCTGCTGCTGGTTAACATAGTGGGATACAGGGTGGTCTGCTGGTTAACACAGTGGGATGCAGGGTGGTCTGCTGCTGGTTAAAGCCAGCAGTGGGATACAGGGTGGTCTGCTGCTGGTTAAAGCCAGCAGTGGGATACAGGGTGGTCTGCTGCTGGTTAAAGCCAGCAGTGGGATACAGGGTGGTCTGCTGCTGGTTAAAGCCAGCAGTGGGATACAGGGTGGTCTGCTGCTGGTTAAAGCCAGCAGTGGTATACAGGGTGGTCTGCTGCTGGCAAACTGCTGGGATAACTTCAGAGTGGGGGAGATGCATCATGTGAACACTTTCTCTACGGTATGAATTCTGCATTTCATCAAAAAGGTTCTCACCAAGCGTCCAGGACCCAGACCTTTCACCAACACGCGGACAAACGTCACCCCCACCGCTGAGGCCTTCTGCCCAGAAGAAGAATACAGGACCATTCATCAGGAAACACAAATTCATCTTTTTGCCAGTTTGTTTTAGGCTCTAGTGCCATCTAGTGGAGAACAGATGTCAGTGTTCTTGTCTGTAGCAGCCAGACTACAACTTAACTATACGTCTACATGATCTATATTTTCCATGTGGTCTCATCTTACCGCTGCAGCTGAGATGCCTGCTGTCTGAGCAGCGATGGGAGTGGACTTCTTGACGTTCTTGAACCCCTCGGTTCCACACGATGTTCTGACCATGAACTGGCCCTCACAGTCTGTCACCTGGACATGTGTACTGGAGGGAGTCATTAATATATCAGCTGTTCACATCACAGTCTGTCAGCTGGACATTCAAATATATCAGTTATTCACATCACTGTCTGTCAGCTGGACATTCAAATATATCAGTTATTCACATCACTGTCTGTCAGCTGGACATGTGTACTAGAGGGAGACATTAATATATCAGTTATTCACATCACTGTCTGTCGGCTGGACATGTGTACTAGAGGGAGACATTAATATATCAGTTATTCACATCACTGTCTGTCAACTGGACATGTGTACTAGAGGGAGACATTAATATATCAGTTATTCACATCACTGTCTGTCAGCTGGACATGTGTACTAGAGGGAGACATTAATATATCAGTTATTCACATCACTGTCTGTCAGCTGGACATGTGTACTAGAGGGAGACATTAATATATCAGTTATTCACATCACTGTCTGTCAGCTGGACATGTGTACTAGAGGGAGACATTAATATATCAGTTATTCACATCACTGTCTGTCAGCTGGACATGTGTACTAGAGGGAGACATTAATATATCAGTTATTCACATCACTGTCTGTCAGCTGGACATGTGTACTAGAGGGAGACATTAATATATCAGTTATTCACATCACTGTCTGTCAGCTGGACATGTGTACTAGAGGGAGACATTAATATATCAGTTATTCACATCACTGTCTGTCGGCTGGACATGTGTACTAGAGGGAGACATTAATATATCAGTTATTCACATCACTGTCTGTCAACTGGACATGTGTACTAGAGGGAGACATTAATATATCAGTTATTCACATCACTGTCTGTCAGCTGGACATGTGTACTAGAGGGAGACATTAATATATCAGTTATTCACATCACTGTCTGTCAGCTGGACATGTGTACTAGAGGGAGACATTAATATATCAGTTATTCACATCACTGTCTGTCAGCTGGACATGTGTACTAGAGGGAGACATTAATATATCAGTTATTCACATCACTGTCTGTCAGCTGGACATGTGTACTAGAGGGAGACATTAATATATCAGTTATTCACATCACTGTCTGTCGGCTGGACATGTGTACTAGAGGGAGACATTAATATATCAGTTATTCACATCACTGTCTGTCAGCTGGACATGTGTACTAGAGGGAGACATTAATATATCAGTTATTCACATCACTGTCTGTCAGCTGGACATGTGTACTAGAGGGAGACATTAATATATCAGTTATTCACATCACTGTCTGTCAGCTGGACATGTGTACTAGAGGGAGACATTAATATATCAGTTATTCACATCACTGTCTGTCAGCTGGACATGTGTACTAGAGGGAGACATTAATATATCAGTTATTCACATCACTGTCTGTCAGCTGGACATGTGTACTAGAGGGAGACATTAATATATCAGTTATTCACATCACTGTCTGTCAGCTGGACATGTGTACTAGAGGGAGACATTAATATATCAGTTATTCACATCACTGTCTGTCAGCTGGACATGTGTACTAGAGGGAGACATTAATATATCAGTTATTCACATCACTGTCTGTCAGCTGGACATGTGTACTAGAGGGAGACATTAATATATCAGTTATTCACATCACTGTCTGTCAGCTGGACATGTGTACTAGAGGGAGACATTAATATATCAGTTATTCACATCACTGTCTGTCGGCTTACTTGTTATATGTGGCTTTGATATGTGCTATTGGCAACTCCTCGTACTTCTTCCCAGCCCATCTCAGCACACTGTCCTGGCCAGGCATCGGGGGGAGGTGACTTAGAGAGGAGGAAGAAACATGGGCAAACTGTTGGAAACGTGACAATATTGAGCAAAGACTGTTGTCGACACGTCTCGGTGAAACATATTACTAGTTAATGTCCCGTTAGTAGGAGTCTTAAATCGTAGATGGGCCAGTTTGTTTTCCAATGAGCACGTTGGCCAATAATACGGAGGGGAGTCGTGGTTTACCTACTCGTCTACGAATTCTTAGAATGCACCCCGCCCTCCCCCCCCTTTTCTTCACGCTGATGATGGGGATTTGGGCCTAGTCTTGACAAAGCAGTATATCCTTTCCTTCGGCCTGATTAAATAAAAAAACTCTGCGTCCAGTTCGAGGTGAGTAATCGCTGTCCAGATCTCCAAGAGATGGTAGCAGCAACATTATGTACACAATAAGTTACAAACAATGTGAATGAAATAAATAGCCCAGTTGGTTAGGAGCCTGTAAAACGGCAGCCATCTCCTCCAGCACCATAACTATACCTCAACTGGTAAACACGTTGAGGAGAATAAATTACTTGGTGTTGCCTTAGAGTGTAAACTGTCATGGTCAAAACATATAGATTCAATGGTTGTAAAGATGGGGAGAGGTCTGTCAGATTTCTGAACATTAACAGGCATCGCTTGCAGTACGGTTTTGGAGGCATATGGACCTTATCTTTCAAATCAGAGAGAAATCTTTTTTTTTTTTTACTAAAAGGTTAAAATTACAACACATCTTTATAGGGTTAGTGTTCCCACAAGGCCATATCTCCATGGTTCATTGCTTGTTTACGGAACTACCTGTGTTAATTAGCTATCTAGCATGCTCTGTACACCTGTGTGTCAATGAAACTCAGGAAGTGGAGCTGAATTATAGTTTTGCTGGATGGATCTGGGCAAAATGGACTATTGTTTTATTTTGAAGGATTGTTTCTCGCTGATGACACAGAGTTGGGATTGTAGCTCACATGAGCCAGTTGTGAGCGAAGCGAATGGCTGAGAGCTGTAGGCAGAATGGCTGAGAGCTGTAGGCAGAATGGCTGAGAGCTGGAGGCAGAATGGCTGGAGGCAGAATGGCTGAGAGCTGTAGGGAGAATGCTACCTAGAGTCTGAGAGCTATAGGGAGAATGCTACCTAGAGTCAGAGCTGTAGGGAGAATGCCACCTAGAGTCAGAGCTGTAGGGAGAATGCCACCTAGAGTCTGAGAGCTGTAGGGAGAATGCCACCTAGAGTCTGAGCTGTAGGCAGAATGGCTGAGAGCTGTAGGCAGAATGGCTGAGAGCTGTAGGCAGAATGGCTGAGAGCTGTAGGCAGAATGGCTGAGAGCTGTAGGCAGAATGGCTGAGAGCTGTAGGCAGAATGGCTGAGAGCTGTAGGCAGAATGGCTGAGAGCTGTAGGCAGAATGGCTGAGAGCTGTAGGCAGAATGGCTGAGAGCTGTAGGCAGAATGGCTGAGAGCTGTAGGCAGAATGGCTGAGAGCTGTAGGCAGAATGGCTGAGAGCTGTAGGCAGAATGGCTGAGAGCTGTAGGCAGAATGGCTGAGAGCTGTAGGCAGAATGGCTGAGAGCTGTAGGCAGAATGGCTGAGAGCTGTAGGCAGAATGGCTGAGAGCTGTAGGCAGAATGGCTGAGAGCTGTAGGCAGAATGGCTGAGAGCTGTAGGCAGAATGGCTGAGAGCTGTAGGCAGAATGGCTGAGAGCTGTAGGCAGAATGGCTGAGAGCTGTAGGCAGAATGGCTGAGAGCTGTAGGGAGAATGCTACCTAGAGTCTGAGAGCTATAGGGAGAATGCTACCTAGAGTCAGAGCTGTAGGGAGAATGCCACCTAGAGTCTGAGAGCTGTAGGGAGAATGCCACCTAGAGTCTGAGCTGTAGGGAGAATGGCTGAGAGCTGTAGGGAGAATGGCTGAGAGCTGTAGGCAGAATGGCTGAGAGCTGTAGAGAGAATGCCACCTAGAGTCAGAGCTGTAGGGAGAATGCCACCTAGAGTCTGAGAGCTGTAGGGAGAATGCCACCTAGAGTCTGAGAGCTGTAGGGAGAATGCCACCTAGAGTCAGAGCTGTAGGGAGAAGGCAAAATGGCTGAGAGCTGTAGTGAGAATGGCAGAATGGTTGAGAGCTGTAGGGAGAATGCCACCTAGTGTCTGAGAGCTGTAGGGAGAAGGCAGAATGCCACCTAGAGTCTGAGAGCTGTAGGGAGAATGGCAGAATGGTTGAGAGCTGTAGGGAGAATGCCACCTAGTGTCAGAGCTGTAGGGAGAAGGCAGAATGCCACCTAGAGTCTGAGAGCTAGTGTTACCTGAAGTCTTTGGATATTTTCCCAGGTGTGGCTGAGACACTGGCATCCTCTTGCAACCTGACAGCACTGGAGGACACTGCTCTCTGCAGACCGCTGGTTCCACAACTATAACAGAGAATAAACCAATCAGCACACTGCAGACCGCTGGTTCTACAACTATAACAGAGAATAAACCAATCAACACACTGCTCTCTGCAGACCGCTGGTTCCACAACTATAACAGAGAATAAACCAATCAGCACACTGCTCTCTGCAGACCGCTGGTTCCACAACTATAACAGAGAATAAACCAATCAGCACACTACTCTCTGCAGACCGCAAATCAACTGGTTCATGTTGAGACAGTCCAGTAACTACCCAGATCATCTAGTGAACAGGAATATAAACACCACATGTGAAGGTGTTGGTTTCATGAGCTGAAATAAACAATCCCAGAAAAAAGCTTATTTCTCTCAAATTATTTACACAAATGTGTTTTTATGTCCCTGTTAGTGACCATTTCTCCTTTGCCAAGATAATCCATCCACCTGACAGGCATATCAAGAAGCTTTTTGAGTTGGAGGTGTGCGTGGCCACGCAGTCATGGGTGAACAAGGAGTAATGAGGGGGCTGAGCACCCACCCTTGTGGGGCCCCTGTGTTGAGGATCAGCGAAGTGGAGGTGTTGTTTCCTATCTTCACCACCTGGGGGCGGACCATCAAAGTCCAGGACCCAGTTGGGAGGGGTTGAGACCCAGGGCCTTGAGCTTAATAATGATGAGTTTGGAAGGTACTGAGCTGTAGTCAAAGAACAGCATTCTTACATGGATGGGATAGGAGGGTGATTCCACTGCACAACCGGCCATGATTGGGATTCCCATAGGGAGACGCACAATTGGCCCAGCGTTGTCCGGGTTTGGCCAGTGTAGGCCATCATTGTAAATAAGATTTTGTTCTGACTTGCCTAGTTAAATAAAAGTTTATAAAAAAATAAATAAGGCCCCACCCAGTCATGTGAAATCCATAGATTAGGGAATGATTAATTTCAATTGACTATTTTCCTTATATGAACTGTAACTCTGAAATTGTTCACTTGTCAATGGCTGTTACACACACGAACTGAAATTGTTACATGTTGCGTTTTGTTTCCTATTTATTTTTTATTTTACTAGGCAAGTCAGTTAAGAATAAATTCTTATTTTCAATGACGGCCTAGGAACAGTGAGTTAACTGCCTGTTCAGGGGCAGAACGACAGATTTGTACCTTGTCAGCTTGGGGATTTGAACTTGCAATCTTCCGGTTACTAGTCCAACGCTCTAACCACTAGGCTACCCTGCCGCCCCCTAGTATAGATAGATAACTAAGGTAGCTGATCGGTTGAATGAAGTGTAGCAAGCTGGCAGTATAATTCAATCGGTAAAGGTCTTTGTCGAGTTTAAAGTACCAGACTACCAGTTCTCAAACTAGCATCGTAAAATAACGTTAACTAGCTGTCAATTGCATGCATGGGATTCCGTATAAAAAAACGAGATACTTACATTGAGCCTCCTGCATTGAAGGAACCAGCAACCTGTTGGCAGGCACTCCTGACAGAATTAGATAATATACAATTTAATTTATGCATGATTAGATAATATAATTTAGCTACTAGAAACCAACAAGTCAACGAGCATGTGTGACATTGAGGAGGTTTCCAATAGATAGCACAGTCACAAAGTCAATATTAGCCATTTAGTATGACGCGTTTCCTGGAATAGTACATTATTAATAATGTGGGGGAGCAACACAAATGATTAGAAAATATTTAGTTCTAAAATCTTATGCATAAACGTTTTTATTTCTACACTAAATGTATCTAAGATCAATTAAAAATATATATGTTTCAATGAATGATCTTAATGTTAAATATTTTATATTTCAAACTACATTTATCTTAATTTCCTCTACCCCTTTTTCCATAGCATAATCTCTCCCTTCTTCGCAGAGGATTGTGGGTGGAAACTGGAGAATCAAGATGGCAGCGCCCTGCTCGAGAATGGCGAATCGCCCTTTATGGCAATTTATTACAAATGTCAGACGGACAGGGCTAAAACATACAGGAGTTCGTCAAATTTCTCTCAGTTCCGCTTGTCGAGCTGCAACTCAGACCAGAAGTAAAACGGAAGGCGTCGCGTCGCCATGGAAGCTGTACGGGGCGGTGTGTCTCCAGAGGCTGCCTGTCATATCACAGGAGCGGAACCCGATCGAAGACCAATTCGCTGAGCTCATGCATCAGGTAAATGTGTTTCCGTTCATTTGTCAATGGCTGTACTAATCACTAGTGAATACTCAGAGATGGTTTGCTGACCGTGGTCCTGAAGTGGATGTGCAGGCCAATGCAGGTCTTTGCTTCAAGCCTTGCACTAACACATATTCAACCAATCAACTTCCAAGACTTTGACATTGAGTTGAATCAGTACTGTAAGGCTAGAATAAATCCCTGCGCCCTGTTGCTCTCCACTGCTCTGCTACAGGGTTCAGAATACAGATGGGGGGGGGGACTCAACTCAACTCCTCTGAATGAAGAGTTAGCTCCCCAATATGCAACAAACTATGGTGTTGCCCTAAATAATGCTAATTTAACCATTCTTCTCTTTGTTTAAAATGCAATGGTAAATATGATTTAGACACCAGCATCACTAGACAACTAGACACCAACATCACTAGACAACTAGCCTACAGCTAGACACCAATATCACTAGACAACTAGACACCAATATCACTAGACACCAACATCACTAGACAGCTAGCCTACAGCTAGACACCAACATCACTAGACAACTAGCCTACAGCTAGACACCAACATCACTAGCCTACAGCTAGACACCAACATCACTAGACAACTAGCCTACAGCTAGACACCAACATCACTAGACAACTAGCCTACAGCTAGACACCAACATCACTAGACAACTAGCCTACAGCTAGACACCAACATCACTAGACAACTAGCCTACAGCTAGACACCAACATCACTAGACAACTAGCCTACAGCTAGACACCAACATCACTAGACAACTAGCCTACAGCTAGACGCCAACATCACTAGACAACTAGCCTACAGCTAGACGCCAACATCACTAGACAACTAGCCTACAGCTAGATGCCAACATCACTAGACAACTAGCCTACAGCTAGACACCAACATCACTAGACAACTAGCCTACAGCTAGACACCAACATCACTAGACAACTAGCCTACAGCTAGACACCAACATCACTAGACAACTAGCCTACAGCTAGACACCAACATCACTAGACAACTAGCCTACAGCTAGACACCAACATCACTAGACAACTAGCCTACAGCTAGACACCAACATCACTAGACAACTAGCCTACAGCTAGACACCAACATCACTAGACAACTAGCCTACAGCTAGACACCAACATCACTAGACAACTAGCCTACAGCTAGACACCAACATCACTAGACAACTAGCCTACAGCTAGACGCCAACATCACTAGACAACTAGCCTACAGCTAGACGCCAACATCACTAGACAACTAGCCTACAGCTAGACGCCAACATCACTAGACAACTAGCCTACAGCTAGACACCAACATCACTAGACAACTAGCCTACAGCTAGACACCAACATCACTAGACAACTAGCCTACAGCTAGACACCAACATCACTAGACAACTAGCCTACAGCTAGACACCAACATCACTAGACACCAATATCACTAGCCTACAGCTAGACACTAATATCACTAGCCTACAGCTAGATACCAATATCACTAGCCTACAGCTAGACACCAATATCAATAGCCTACAGATAGACACCAATATCACTAGACAACTAGCCTACAGCTAGACACCAATATCACTAGACACCAATATCACTAGACAACTAAACACCAGCATCACTAGACACCAACATCACTAGACAACTAAACACCAGTATCACTAGACACCAATATCACTAGCCTACAGCTAGACACCAATATCACTAGACACCAACATCACTAGACAACTAAACACCAGTATCACTAGACACCAATGCGCATCCAAATCCATCCAACAAGTAAATGAATGCCAGTAGGCATATAGGTGACTCTTTTGGTTAGAAGCATTTGCATAGGTCTACATTATTTTAGATTTATGTGCCCATGAGAACTGTTTTTTAATTAAATGTTACTCCTGAACCAGGGTGTAAAACATGTTTTTCAACTGCATTATATTGAATGTATACTACGTGTCCTGCGTGTGTTCAACCTGTCCTGCGTGTGTTCAACCTGTCCTGCGTGTGTTCAACCTGTCCTGCGTGTGTTCAACCTGTCCTGCGTGTGTTCAACCTGTCCTGCGTGTGTTCAACCTGTCCTGCGTGTGTTCAACCTGTCCTGCGTGTGTTCAACCTGTCCTGCGTGTGTTCAACCTGTCCTGCGTGTTCAACCTGTCCTACCGGCAGTACTGTAGTGGAGGGTAGACTACCGGCAGTACTGTAGTGGAGGGTAGACTACCGGCAGTACTGTAGTGGAGGGTAGACTACCGGCAGTACTGTAGTGGAGGGTAGACTACCGGCAGTACTGTAGTGGAGGGTAGACTACCGGCAGTACTGTAGTGGAGGGTAGACTACCGGCAGTACTGTAGTGGAGGGTAGACTACCGGCAGTACTGTAGTGGAGGGTAGACTACCGGCAGTACTGTAGTGGAGGGTAGACTACCGGCAGTACTGTAGTGGAGGGTAGACTACCGGCAGTACTGTAGTGGAGGGTAGACTACCGGCAGTACTGTAGTGGAGGGTAGACTACCGGCAGTACTGTAGTGGAGGGTAGACTACCGGCAGTACTGTAGTGGAGGGTAGACTACCGGCAGTACTGTGGTGGAGGGTAGACTACCGGCAGTACTGTGGTGGAGGGTAGACTACCGGCAGTACTGTGGTGGAGGGTAGACTACCGGCAGTACTGAAATCTCTGAGATATCCTAGGGCTTGAGAGGGTGACGTCTCTGTGATATCCTAGGGCTTGAGAGGGTGACGTCTCTGTGATATCCTAGGGCTTGAGAGGGTGACGTCTCTGTGATATCCTAGGGCTTGAGAGGGTGACGTCTCTGTGATATCCTAGGGCTTGAGAGGGTGACGTCTCTGTGATATCCTAGGGCTTGAGAGGGTGACGTCTCTGTGATATCCTAGGGCTTGAGAGGGTGACGTCTCTGTGATATCCTAATCCCAGATGGAGCTGGAGAGAAGCTTGCTGTCGGATCATGAACAGAGGCTCTTAGAGGACTCAGAACGTATGACTCGTAAACAGGCAGACAACTATGATTCAGATGAGGAGGAGGCAGACTACGGTGGCCAGGAGACCATCACCGCTCAGGACCAGGAGGACTCCTGGGAACAGAAACTCAAACACTTCCAACCTGCTCTCAGAGACAGAGGTAGGAGTCAGAGAGGTTGTCCTTAATGGCTCCCTATTCCCTATGCATGAATAGACAAAACATTAGGAACAAATCAAAGAAGAAATCACATGTTATTGGTCACGTGCTTCTTGAACAACAGGTGGAGACTAACAGTGAAATGCTTCATGAACAACAGGTGGAGACTAACAGTGACATGCTTCACGACCAACAGGTGGAGACTAACAGTGACATGCTTCACGACCAACAGGTGGAGACTAACAGTGACATGCTTCACGACCAGCAGGTGGAGACTAACAGTGACATGCTTCACGACCAACAGGTGGAGACTAACAGTGACATGCTTCACGACCAACAGGTGGAGACTAACAGTGAAATGCTTCCTAGACAACAGGTGGAGACTAACAGTGACATGCTTCATGACCAACAGGTGGAGAATAACAGTGAAATGCTTCATGACCAACAGGTGGAGACTAACAGTGAAATGCTTCATAAACAACATTGACATGTTAGTCATTCAGCAGACGCTCTTATCAATAGACACCTACAGTTAATGCGGTCATTTCAAGATAGCTGGGTGGGACAACAGCTCAGTCGTAGTAACAACATTTTCAGATGTAGGTGGGACACCGCTGGGCTCAGTGGACAGGTGTCTAGGAGACAGCCTGGTCCTGCTGGTCCAGCAGACTGTCAAACTGACCTGTAACTCTGTGTTTCAGATGTAGGTGGGACACCGCTGGGCTCGGTGGAGAGGTGTCTAGGAGACAGCCTGGTCCTGCTGGTCCAGCAGACTGTCAAACTGACCTGTAACTCTGTGTTTCAGATGTAGGTGGGACACCGCTGGGCTCAGTGGAGAGGTGTCTAGGAGACAGCCTGGTCCTGCTGGTCCAGCAGACTGTCAAACTGACCTGTAACTCTGTGTTTCAGATGTAGGTGGGACACCGCTGGGCTCAGTGGAGAGGTGTCTAGGAGACAGCCTGGTCCTGCTGGTCCAGCAGACTGTCGGTAAAGAGACCATCTGGCTGCTCCCTCAGGCCCAGTGGGAGGCAGGGGAGACTCTCCGACAGACAGCAGAGAGAGGCCTCAACAGCCTGCCAGGTCAGCTGTGTGGTGGTACTGGAGCCCTATCTAGTGCACTACTTTATAGGCCCTGGTCAAAAGTAGTGCTCTGAATTAGGGGGCCAATTTGGGGGGATGCAGTGTTTCCTCTGTCAGACATTTCCATCAGGTTTCCAACACCTTCTCTAGTGCTGGACTCTGGAAGATTCCAGAAATATCTAGATGGCACATGCTTGAGCAGGAGATCTATGCAATATTATTGATCAGGGCTCTATATCTAACTATTCTAGTTCTGTATCATGATAGAGTCCTTCACCTGAACACTGTACTGGTACATCAGTAAAGACTCTAAATTCTGTGTTCTACAACTCCGTTCTAACGCCAAGTTTGTTCTTTGTTCCAGAAGCTGATTTCAAGGCTACGTTCCTTGGCAACACCCCCTGTGGAGTGTACAGGTACAAATTCCCCAAAGAGGTCCAGACAGAGTGCTGCGTGGGAGCCAAGGTCTTCTTTTTCAAAGCTTTCCTGTCTGCAGGTTCAGCCAGTCAGAAAGAACCTTTCCTGTGGGTGAAAAAGACTGAACTGCAGGGATACCTGAAGCCACCTTACTTGGAGAAGGTTGACCGCTTCATACTCAACCTGTGATGGAGCGGATGAGAGCTGAGGGAGAAGATGTGTTGAGAGGTTACAGATGTCTTTTTTAGAAACGTCCTCGTTGAGTCCTGGAAGTCATATTTCTGTCACAGCAACTGTTGTTTTCTCCTGCCCGTCCACTTGGTGTATAAGAGAGCATCATTAAAGTTTATCATTTGTTCCAACATATAAACCATTCAGTGTTGTCTGTAGGCCTATATCCCAGAGGATAGAAAGCCAGTCTCTTTGCCTGTGTGTTGTTCTATGCAGACAGTGTATTTTCCAGTCCTCCACTAGATGGCAGTAGTGAGACAGGAGAGGCTGGTCAAAAGTGTATTGTCCTGTATTGTCCTGTCCACTAGATGGCAGTAGTGAGACAGGGACTGGTCAGAGCGTGTCTCTACAGTTGTGGCCAAAAGTTTTGAGAATGACACAAATATAAATTTTCACAGGTCTGCCTCAGTTTGTATGATGGCAATTTGCATATACTCCAGAATGTTATGAAGAGTGATCAGAGGAATTGCATTTTATTGCAAAGTCCCTCTTTGCCATGCAAATGTACTGAATCCCCCAAAAACATTTCCTCTGCATTTCAGCCCTGCCACAAAAGGACCAGCTGACATCATGTCAGTGATTCTCTCGTTAACGCAGGTGTGAGTGTTGACGAGGACAAGGCTGGAGGTCAGTCTGTCATGCTGATTGAGTTCGAATAACAGACTGGAAGCTTCAAAAGGAGGGTGGAGCTTGGAATCATTGTTCTTCCTCTGTCAATCATGGTTAACTGCAAGGAAACACGTGCCGTCATCATTGCTTTGCACAAAAAGGACTTCACAGGCAAGGATATTGCTGCCAGTAAGATTGCACCTAAATCAACCATTTATCGGATCATCAAGAACTTCAGCGAGAGCGGTTCAGTTGTTGTGAAGAATGCTTCAGGGCGCCCAAGAAAGTCCAGCAAGCTCCAGGACCGTCTCCTAAAGTTGATTCAGCTGCGTGATCGGGGCACCACCAGTACAGAGCTTGCTCAGGAATGGCAGCAGGCAGGTGTGAGTGCATCTGCATCCACAGTGAGGCGAATACTTTTGGAGGATGGCCTGGTGTCAAGAATGGCAGCAAAGAAGCCACTTCTCTCCAGGAAAAACATCAGGGACAGACTGATATTCTGCAAAAGGTGCAGGGATTGGACTGCTGATGACTGGGGTAAAGTCATTTTCTCTGATGAATCACCTTTCCGATTGTTTGGGGCATCCGGGAAAAAAGCTTGTCCGGGGAAGACAAGGTGAGCGCTACCATCCGTCCTGTGTCATGCCAACAGTAAAGCATCCTGAGAACATTCATGTGTGGGGTTGCTTCTCAGCCAAGGGAGTGGGCTCACTCTCAATTTTGCCTAAGAACACAGCCATTGTCACGACTTCCGCTGAAGTTGGTTCCTCCCCTTGTTCGGGCGGCATTCGGCGGGCGGCGTCACCCGTCTTCTAGCCATCATCGATCCACTTTTCATTTTCCATTTGTTTTGTCTTGTCTTCCCACACACCTGGTTTCAATTCCATCATTACGTGTTGTGTATTTAACCCTCTGTTCCCCCCCATGTCCTTATCCGGAATAGTTTATTTTGTAAGTGACTGTTGTTATTCTGGTGTGCGACAGGTTTTGTACCCATTTATTGATTGTTCTGTTTCCGATGGTTTTTATTACTTCTCTGCTGCCAGTAGGCACCCCTTACATCCATGGATAAAGAATGGTACCAACACATCCCCGAGAGCAACTTCTTCCAACCATCCAGGAACAGTTTGGTGACAAACAATGCCTTTTCCAGCATGATGGACCACCTTGCCATAAGGCAAAAGGGATAACTAAGTGGTTTGGGGAACAAAATATCGATATTTTGGGTCCATGGCCAAGAAACTCCCCAGACCTTATCCCATTGAGAACTTGTGGTCAATCCTTAAGAGGTGGGTGGACAAACAAAAACCCACAAATTCTGACAAACTCCAAACATTGATTATGCAAGAATGGGCTGCCATCAGTCAGGATGTGGCCCAGATGTTAATAGACAGCATGCCAGGGCTGATTGCAGAGGTCTTGAAAAAGAAGGGTCAACACTGCAAATATTGACTCTTCATGTAATTGTCAATAAAAGCCTTTGACACGTATGAAATGCTTGTAATTATACTTCAGTATCCATAGCAACATCTGACAAAAAATATATAAAGACACTGAAGCAGCAAACTTTGACGATTCATATTTTTGTCATTCTCACATCTGTTAGACACAACCGTATATTAGGCCCAGAGAACATAGTGATGCACATTGACCCTCTCAGATTCAACTGTCCTTTCACTAATGCTAGAAATAATCCCTTTTCCACTGGTGTAAAGTACTTCAGTAAAAATGCTTTAAAGTTCTACTTAAGTCGTTTTTTAAGGGTATCTGTACTTTAGTTTAATATTTATCTTTTTGACTTTTACTTCACTATATTGCTAAAGAAAATAATATACATTTTCCCTGACACCTAAAAGTACTTGTTACATTTTGAATGTTTAGCAGGACAGGAAAATGGTCCAATTCACACACTTATCAAGATAACATGTGGTCATCCCTACTGCCTCTGATCTGGAGGACTCACTAAACAGAGAACATCCCTGGTCATCCCTACTGCCTCTGATCTGGAGGACTCACTAAACAGAGAACATCCCTGGTCATCCCTACTGCCTCTGATCTGGAGGACTCACTAAACAGAGAACATCCCTGGTCATCCCTACTGCCTCTGATCTGGTGGACTCACTTCACAGAGAACATCCCTGGTCATCCCTACTGCCTCTGATCTGGAGGACTCACTAAACAGAGAACATCCCTGGTCATCCCTACTGCCTCTGATCTGGAGGACTCACTAAACAGAGAACATCCCTGGTCATCCCTACTGCCTCTGATCTGGAGGACTCACTAAACAGAGAACATCCCTGGTCATCCCTACTGCCTCTGATCTGGAGGACTCACTAAACAGAGAACATCCCTGGTCATCCCTACTGCCTCTGATCTGGTGGACTCACTACACAGAGAACATCCCTGGTCATCCCTACTGCCTCTGATCTGGAGGACTCACTAAACAGAGAACATCCCTGGTCATCCCTACTGCCTCTGATCTGGAGGACTCACTAAACAGAGAACATCCCTGGTCATCCCTACTGCCTCTGATCTGGAGGACTCACTAAACAGAGAACATCCCTGGTCATCCCTACTGCCTCTGATCTGGAGGACTCACTAAACAGAGAACATCCCTGGTCATCCCTACTGCCTCTGATCTGGAGGACTCACTAAACAGAGAACATCCCTACTGCCTCTGATCTGGAGGACTCACTAAACAGAGAACATCCCTGGTCATCCCTACTGCCTCTGATCTGGAGGACTCACTAAACAGAGAACATCCCTGGTCATCCCTACTGCCTCTGATCTGGAGGACTCACTAAACACATGTTTTGTTTGTAAAGTAAGTCTGAGTGTTCCCCTGGCTATCTGTAAAAAAAAATATATATAAGGAATTTGGTTAATTTCAAAGATTTATACTTTTCCTTTTGACAGTATTGAAAGTATTTGGTTTTAAATATACTTATATTGTATTTTACTGGGTGACTTTCTATTGGGTCATTTTAAGGTATCTACTGTTACTAGGTGACTTTCTATTGGGTCATTTTAAGGTGTCTACTGTTACTGGGTGACCTTCTATTGGGTCATTTTAAGGTATCTACTGTTACTAGGTGACCTTCTATTGGGTCATTTTAAGGTATCTACTGTTACTAGGTGACTTTCTATTGGGTCATTTTAAGGTGTCTACTGTTACTAGGTGACTTTCTATTGGCTCATTTTAAGGTGTCTACTGTTACTAGGTGACTTTCTATTGGGTCATTTTAAGGTGTCTACTGTTACTGGGTGACTTTCTATTGGGTCATTTTAAGGTGTCTACTGTTACTGGGTGACTTTCTATTGGCTCATTTTAAGGTGTCTACTGTTACTAGGTGACTTTCTATTGGGTCATTTTAAGGTGTCTACTGTTACTGGGTGACTTTCTATTGGGTCATTTTAAGGTGTCTACTGTTACTGGGTGACTTTCTATTGGCTCATTTTAAGGTGTCTACTGTTACTGGGTGACTTTCTATTGGCTCATTTTAAGGTGTCTACTGTTACTAGGTGACTTTCTATTGGCTCATTTTCTCTACTGTTACTGGGTGACTTTCTACTGGCTCATTTTCTCTACTGTTACTGGGTGACTTTCTATTGCTCATTTTCTCTATTGTTACTGGGTGACTTTCTATTGGCTCATTTTAAGGTGTCTACTGTTACTGGGTGACTTTCTATTGGCTCATTTTCTCTACTGTTCCTCAGTATGTCCAAAGCGGCAGGAAGATGTTTTGAGTTGGGGGGGCCTTTTATAAACGCATTTCATGCGATTCTACGTAATTTAGCCTAGGTCGACGACATTAGCAGCATATTTCTTAATACCACACACATGTCCAAATGCAGGCTGCTGAAACTATTCAGGTAGGATGACATTTTTTAAACTTTATTATCTAATTTTTTTTTGTATTTATAATTTGTTTCATCATTTACTATTATTGTATATCATTGTAATTATTGTAGACGTATTTATGAATCTAACCCAGTTATTTTAAATAACATGTTCTGTTTCATTATGTTGATGTTTTTCCTTTGCTAATTAAGTTGGGATCTGTTTTTTTACTTGTGCGCTGTGTCCTGCTGCAGCAACCCCTACTTCCTGTTGCAGCAACCCCTACTTCCTGTTGCAGCAACCCCTACTTCCTGCTGCAGCAACCCCTACTTCCTGCTGCAGTAACCCCTACATCCTGCTGCAGCAACCCCTACTTCCTGCTGCAGCAACCCCTACTTCCTGCTGCAGCAACCCCTACTTCCTGCTGCAGCAACCCCTACTTCCTGCTACAACAGCCCCTACTTCCTGCTGCAACAGCCCCTACTTCCTGCTGCAGCAGCCCCTACTTCCTGCTGCAGCAACCCCTACTTCCTGCTGCAGCAACCCCTACTTCCTGCTGCAGTAACCCCTACATCCTGCTGCAGCAACCCCTACTTCCTGCTGCAGCAACCCCTACATCCTGCTGCAGCAAACCCTACTTTCTGCTGCAGCAACCCCTACTTCCTGCTGCACCAGCCCCTACTTCCTGCTGCAGCAACACCTACTTTCTGCTGCAGCAACCCCTACTTTCTGCTGCAGCAACCCCTACTTCCTGCTGCACCAGCCCCTACTTCCTGCTGCAGCAACCCCTACTTCCTGCTGCAGCAACCCCTACTTCCTGCTGCAGCAACCCCTACTTCCTGCTGCAGCAACCCCTACTTCCTGCTCTAGGCGTATAACAGGTGCTTTTCCCACCACTGCCCGCTGCACTACTACTACTTTCACTCTGAAATGAGTCAACTCCCAGGTAAGTGCATTTCGATGTCAACTTTCACCTCCAGTCTCCTGGAATCAGCTTGTCATCTCTATTTGTGTCTTCGGGGACAAGTGGATGAAGAGGACATTGTCATAAATGTTGAAGTTATATGTTTTTCTCCCAAATGGCACGGTATTCCCTATGTAGTGCACTACTTTTGAACTGGACCCAAAGTCTCTGGTCTACACCATAACCACCCTAACCCAACTAAATTATTATATACCATAACTACCCTAACCCAACTAAATTATTATATACCATAACCACCCTAACCCAACTAAATTATTATATACCATAACTACCCTAACCCAACTAAATTATTATATACCATAACTACCCTAACCCAACTAAATTATTATATACCATAACTACCCTAACCCAACTAAATTATTATATACCATAACTACCCTAACCCAACTAAATTATTATATACCATAACTACCCTAACCCAACTAAATTATTATATACCCTAACTACCCTAACCCAACTAAATTATTATACACCATAACCACCCTAACCCAACTAAATTATTATACACCATAACCACCCTAACCCAACTAAATTATTATATACCATAACTACCCTAACCCAACTAAATTATTATATACCATAACCACCCTAACCCAACTAAATTATTATACACCATAACCACCCTAACTACCCTAACCCAACTAAATTATTATATACCATAACTACCCTAACCCAACTAAATTATTATATACCCTAACTACCCTAACCTAAATTATTATACACCATAACCACCCTAACCTAAATTATTATATACCATAACTACCCTAACCCAACTAAATTATTATATACCATAACCACCCTAACTACCCTAACCCAACTAAATTATTATATACCATAACTACCCTAACCCAACTAAATTATTATATACCATAACTACCCTAACCCAACTAAATGATTATACACCATAACTACCCTAACCCAACTAAATTATTATATACCCTAACTACCCTAACCCAACTAAATTATTATATACCCTAACTACCCTAACCCAACTAAATTATTATATACCCTAACCCAACTAAATTATTATATACCCTAACTACCCTAACCCAACTAAATTATTATATACCCTAACTACCCTAACCCAACTAAATTATTATATACCCTAACTACCCTAACCCAACTAAATTATTATATACCATAACTACCCTAACCCAACTAAATTATTATATACCATAATCACCCTAACCTAAATGGGTGTACAACTACACTTGTACACCCAACTAAACTTTTTATTTATTTTATTTTATTTTACCTTTATTTAACCAGGTAGGCAAGTTGAGAACACCTTTATTTAACCAGGTAGGCAAGTTGAGAACAAGTTCTCATTTACAATTGCCACCTGTCCAAGATAAAGCAAAGCAGTTCAACACAAACACAGTTACACATGGAGTAAAACAAACATACAGTCAATAATACATTAGAAACAAGTCTATATACGATGTGAGTAAATGAGGTGAGAAGGGAGGTAAAGGCAAAAGAAAGGCCATGGTGGCAAAGTAAATACAAAATAGCAAGTAAAACACTGGAATGGTAGATTTGCAGTGGAAGAATGTGCAAAGTAGAAATAAAAATAATGGGGTGCAAAGGAGCAAAATTAATAAATTAATTAATTAAAAACAGTAGGGAAAGAGGTAGCTGTTTGGGCTAAATTATAGGTGGGCTATGTACAGGTGCAGTAATCTGTGAGCTGCTCTGACAGTTGGTGCTTAAAGCTAGTGAGGGAGATAAGTGTTTCCAGTTTCAGAGATTTTTGTAGTTCGTTCCAGTCATTGGCAGCAGAGAACTGGAAGGAGAGGCAGCCAAAGAAAGAATTGGTTTTGGGGGTGACCAGAGAGATATAACTGCTGGAGCGCGTGCTACAGGTGGGAGATGCTATGGTGACCAGCGAGCTGAGATAAGGGGGGACTTTACCTAGCAGGGTCTTGTAGATGACATGGAGCCAGTGGGTTTGGCGACGAGTATGAAGCGAGGGCCAGCCAACGAGAGAGTACAGGTCGCAATGGTGGGTAGTATATGGGGCTTTGGTGACAAAACGGATTGCACTGTGATAGACTGCATCCAATTTGTTGAGTAGGGTATTGGAGGCTATTTTGTAAATGACATCGCCAAAGTCGAGGATTGGTAGGATGGTCAGTTTTAAAAGGGTATGTTTGGCAGCATGAGTGAAGGATGCTTTGTTGCGAAATAGGAAGCCAATTCTAGATTTAACTTTGGATTGGAGATGTTTGATGTGGGTCTGGAAGGAGAGTTTACAGTCTAACCAGACACCTAGGTATTTGTAGTTGTCCACGAATTCTATGTCAGAGCCGTCCAGAGTAGTGATGTTGGACAGGCGGGCAGGTGCAGGCAGCGATCGGTTTAAGAGCATGCATTTAGTTTTACTTGTATTTAAGAGCAATTGGAGGCCACGGAAGGAGAGTTGAATGGCATTTGGGAGAAGGAGATATGGGGAAGGCTTGGGCGAGTTGCTGTGGGGGGTGCAGTACTGTTGACCGGGGTAGGGGTAGCCAGGTGGAAAGCATGGCCAGCCGTAGAAAAATGCTTATTGAAATTCTCAATTATAGTGGATTTATCAGTGGTGACAGTTTTTCCTATCTTGCGGGCAGCTGGGAGGAGGTGTTCTTATTCTCCATGGACTTTACAGTGTCCCAGAACTTTTTTGAGTTAGTGTTGCAGGAAGCAAATTTCTGCTTGAAAAAGCTAGCCTTGGCTTTTCTAACTGCCTGTGTATAATGGTTTCTAGCTACCCTGAAAAGTTGCATATCACGGGGGCTGTTCGGTGCTAATGCAGAACGCCATAGGATGTTTTTGTGTTGGTTAAGGGCAGTCAGGTCTGGGGGGAACCAAGGGCTATATCTGTTCCTGGTTCTAAATTTCTTGAAAGGGGCATGCTTATTTAAGATGGTTAGGAAGGCATGTAAAAAAAATAACCAGGCATCCTCTACTGACGGGATGAGATCAATATCCTTCCAGGATACCCCGGCCAGGTCGATTAGAAAGGCCTGCTCGCTGAAGTGTTTCAGGGAGCGTTTTACAGTGATGAGTGGAGGTCGTTTGACCGCTGACCCATTACGGATGCAGGCAGTGATCGTTGAGATCTTGGTTGAAAACAGCAAAGGTGTATTTAGAGGGCAAGTTGGTTAGGATGATATCTATGAGGGTGCCCGTGTATACGGCTTTGGGGTTGTACCTGGTAGGTTCATTGATCATTTGTGTGCGATTGAGGGCATCAAGCTTAGATTGTAGGATGGCTGGGGTGTTATGCATGTTCCAGTTTAGGTTGCCTAGCAGCACGAGCTCTGAAGATAGATGGGGGCAATCAGTTCACATATGGTGTCCAGAGCACAGCTGGGGACAGAGGGTGGTCTATAGCAGGTGGCAACGGTGAGAGACTTGTTTTTAGAGAGGTGGATTTTTAAAAGTAGAAGTTCAAATTGTTTGGGTACAGACCTGGATAGTAGGACAGAACTCAGAACTACCCTAACTAAATTATTATATACCCTAACTACCCTAACCTAAATGATTATACATCCTAACTAAATGATTATATACCATAACTACCCTAACCTAAATTATTATACATCCTAACTACCCTTGTATGCCCAACTCCACTTTTCGAAAGCTGCAGAACCACAGTTTATGCAAGATATAAACAGTCTGTTTCTAAAAACTCCACTGTAAGCACTTCTTCCAAGGGCTTTCCTTAGTTAATGCTTCCCAATATTATCGCTCTCTCTGTCAACGATGGTACTGAGTAGACCTCTTAACATCTCATAGGTGTGCATCCAAAATGGCACTCTATTCCCTATATAGTGCACTACTACCCAATGGACCCTGGTCTAAAGTAGTGCACTATACAGGGAATAGGGTGCCATTTGGGATTCATACTTAGTGCTATTACCAGAAGGAGGTAGAGTGCATGGATCCATCTTTATTTACTTGTATATTATAGTGTTTACATATGACCCGAAGGAGATATTAGTTGTTGTGAGGTTGCTGAGCAAGACACTCCTAACACAATCCCTTTCCAAATTAAATTTAAATGACCTCTCACCTCATAAACAGGGGCTGTTAATTCATAATTCAGTGCTGAGCCAGGGGATGAGAGAGAGAGAGATCAACTGATTCTGTCCATCCTGGGCCCTCATCTATATATGCCCAGCTATGTAAACTTTAACATTGGTTTACAATGCAGTAGATGTTGTTCAATTGGTAACATACATTTGTCTTCTTCTAATGTCTTAACAACTTCTTATGGCTGAAATCCCTAACGGGATCGATTTGACAACAGCCAGTGAAAGTGCAGGACCCCAAATTCAAACAACAGAAATCTCATAATTAAAATTCCTCAAACAAACAAGTATTATACACCATTTTAGAGATAATCTTCTTGTTAATCCAGCCACAGTGTCTGAATTCAAAAAGGCTTTACAACGAAAGCATACCATGCGATTATGTTAGGTCAGCACCTAGTCACAGAAAAACACAGCCATTTTTCCAGCCAAAGAGAGGAGTCAAAAAAAGCAGAAATAGAGACAAAATGAATCACTAACCTTTGATGATCTTCATCAGATGGCACTCATAGCACTTCATGTTACACAATACATGTACAGTGGGGCAAAAAAGTATTTAGTCAGCCACCAATTGTGCAAGTTCTCCCACTTAAAAAGATGAGAGGCCTGTAATTTTCATCATAGGTACACTTCAACTATGACAGACAAAATGAAAAAATGAAAATCACATTGTAGGATTTTTAATGAATTTATTTGCAAATTATGGTGGAAAATAAGTATTTGTTCACCTACAAACAAGCAAGGTTTCTGGCTCTCACAGACCTGTAACTTCTTCTTTAAGAGGCTCCTCTGTCCTCCACTCGTTACCTGTATTAATGGCACATGTTTGAACTTGTTATCAGTATAAAAGACACCTGTCCACAATCTCAAACAGTCACACTCCAAACTCCACTATGGCCAAGTCCAAAGAGCTGTCAAAGGACACCAGAAACAAAATTGTAGACCTGCACCAGGCTGGGAAGACTGAATCTGCAATAGGTAAGCAGCTTGGTTTGAAGAAATCAACTGTGGGAGCAATTATTAGGAAATGGAAGACATACAAGACCACTGATAATCTCCCTCGATCTGGGGCTCCACGCAAGATCTATTGTTTAACATTATGGGGTGTTTAACATTATGGGGTCTTGTTTAGAAT
Source organism: Oncorhynchus kisutch (assembly GCF_002021735.2). Lineage (NCBI taxonomy): Eukaryota > Metazoa > Chordata > Actinopteri > Salmoniformes > Salmonidae > Oncorhynchus > Oncorhynchus kisutch. The sequence continues at coordinate 172,846 of NW_022265908.1, forward strand.
TATGGGGTATTGTTTAGCATTATGGGGTATTGTTTAGCATTATGGGGTGGTGTTTAACATTATGATGTGGTGTGTAACATTATGGGGTGTTTAACATTATGGGGTATTGTTTAGCATTATGGGGTGTTTAGCATTATAGGGTGGTGTTTAACATTATGGGGTGGTGTTTAACATTATGGGGTGTTTAGCATTATGGGGTGGTGTTTAACATTATGGGGTATTGTTTAACATTATGGGGTGTTTAACATTATGGGGTATAGTTTAACATTATGAGGTGTTTAGCATTATGGGGTATTGTTTAACATTATGGGGTATTGTTTAGAATTATGGGGTATTGTTTAACATTATGGGATATTGTTTAGAATTATGGGGTATTGTTTAACATTATGGGATATTGTTTAACATTATGGGGTGTTTAACATTAGGGGGTATTGCTTAGCATTATGGGCTATAGTTTACACACAACCACACACACACACACAACCACACAGACACAACCACACAGACACAAACACACAGACACAACCACACACACAACTGTCTGCTGAAAACAAAGGACTCGAGGGGTTTAGTCTATCAGGGTCCAAACTGCCTGTCCTGTCATCGTGTGCCGTTACCCATTTTAATAACCAGTGATTTGTCGCAGCGCTGATGTAGGTTTGTGACTGAGCTCCATTAAATAGTAGTTAAAAAGCCCAGAAAAAGCAAGGCAGGCCCTGACCCTCTCGGCTAAAGGAAATTGCCCCATCCGTCATAATTACAGGTAGGGCCAGAGAGGAACCAGACAGAGACCAGAGGGGCAACCTCCACCCTGACCTGTCTGAGGGACTGGATCTGGAAGGGGGAGTGGATCTTACAGACATCCCTGGAGGGTAAGAGTGGGACAGATTTAGAAGTGAGGAGAGGGAAGGGTTTAGAGGTGAAGGAGAGGGAAGGGTTTAGAGGTGAGGGAGGGAGGGAGGGAGTAGGAAGGGTTTAGGGGTGAGGGAGGGAGTGGGACGGATTTAGAAGTGAGGAGAGGGAAGGGTTTAGAGGTGAGGGAGGGAGTGGGAAGGGTTTAGGGGTGAGGGAGGGAGGGAGTGGGAAGGGTTTAGGGGTGAGGGAGGGAGTGGGAAGGGTTTAGGGGTGAGGGAGGGAGAGGGAAGGGTTTAGGACTTTGTCTCTGTAGGGACACTTCTCACCCCTGACCTCTGTAGGGACACTTCTGACCTAATCCTGGCTGCCCTGCCGTAACACTGGCTGCCCTGCCCTAACCCTGGCTACCCTGCCCTAACCCTGACTGCCCTGCCCTAATCCTGGCTGCCCTGCCCTAACCCTGGCTGCCCTGCCGTAACCCTGGCTGCCCTGCCCTAACCCTTGCTGCCCTGCCCTAACCCTGGCTGCCCTGCCGTAACCCTGGCTGCCCTGCCCTAACCCTGGCTGCCCTACCCTAACCCTGGCTGCCCTGCCCTAACTCTGGCTGCCCTGCCGTAACCCTGGCTGCTCTGCCGTAACCCTGGCTGCCCTGCCCTAACCCTGGCTGCCCTGCCGTAACCCTGGCTGCCCTGCCCTAACCTTGGCTGCCCTGCCGTAACCCTGGCTGCCCTGCCCTAACCCTGGCTGCCCTGCCGTAACCCTGGCTGCCCTGCCCTAACCCTGGCTGCCCTGCCGTAACCCTGGCTGCCCTGCCCTAACCCTGGCTGCCCTGCCATAACCCTGGCTGCCCTGCCCTAACCCTGGCTGCCCTGCCGTAACCCTGGCTGCCCTGCCGTAACCCTGGCTGCCCTGCCCTAACCCTGGCTGCCCTGCCCTAACCCTGGCTGCCCTGCCCTAACCCTGGCTGCCCTACCCTAACCCTGGCTGCCCTGCCCTAACTCTGGCTGCCCTGCCCTAACTCTGGCTGCCCTGCCCTAACCCTGGCTGCCCTGCCGTAACCCTGGCTGCCCTGCCCTAACCCTGGCTTCCCTGCCATAACCCTGGCTGCCCTGCCCTAACCCTGGCTGCCTGCCCTAACCCTGGCTTCCCTACCCTAACCCTGGCTGCATTTCAACTCTACTGTAGTTCTGACATGGTACAGGTGTCTTCCTTTCTTTAAGCCCATAACCATGTGTGTGAGGTGTTTATTTTGTTTCGAAGTAGATTTGTTTGAGACTACCAAGAAACACTGTTACCCCAAAGCACTGCATAAAATAAATAAAATATTATTTATGGAATTAATACAAATATTAATCAAATTCCAGTCATAAGGCCACTAGAGGATGCTTTGGTCATTCGATTTCCAAAAAGAGCTACTAAATGCATCGACGACGTCGTCCCCACAGTGACCGTATGTCCATATCCCAACCAGAAGCCATGGATTACAGGCAACATCCACACTGAGCTGAAGGCTAGAGCTGCCGCTTTCAAGGCGCGGGACACTAATCGAGACGCTTATAAGAAATCCCTTTATGACCTCTGACGAGCCATCAAACAGGCAACGCTTCAATACAGGACAAAGATTGAATACTCAAAAAGTCATGGATTACAAAGGGAAACACAGCCACGAGCTGCCCAGTGACGCCTGACAAACGAGATAAATGTCTTATTTTTTCTTTAAAAAAAAAACTTTACCCCTTTTTCTCCCCAATTTCGCGGTATCCTAATTGATAGATACAGTCTTGTCTCATCCTGATCGTGGCCGGCTGCGACAGAGCATGAACTCTAACCAGGAACTCTAGTGGCAAGGCTAGCAACTGCAATGCAGTGCCTAAGACCAGCCCGCCACTCGGGAGCTAAATGCCTTCTATGCTTGCTTCGAGGCAAGCAACACTGAACCCCGCATGAGAGCACCAGCTGTTCTAGACGACTGTCTGATCTCGCTCTCCGTAGCCGATGTGAGTAAGACCTTTAAACAGGCTAAGATTTGCAAGGGCGCAGGGCCAGACGGAATACCAGGATGTGTACTCCGAGCATGCGCTGACCAGCTGGCAAGTGTCTTCACTGACATTTTCAACCTCTCCCTGACCTGGTCTGTAACAATAATATGTTTCAAGCTCACCACCATAGATCCCATGCCCAAGAACGCCAAGGTAACCTGCCTAAATGACTATTGCCCCGTATCACTCACATCTATAGCCATGAAATGCTTTGAAAGACTGGTCATGGCTCACATCACCCTGGACCCACTCAAATTCGCATACCGCCCCAACAGATAATGCGATGTCTATTGCATTCCAGAGTGCCCTCACCCACCTGGACAACAATAATAACTTTGTTAGAATGACTTTCATTGACTACAGCTCAGCATTCAACACCATAGTCCCCTCCAAGCTCATCACTAAGCTAAGGAGCCTGGGACTGAACACCTCCCTTTGCAACTGGATCCTGGACTTCCTGACAGACCTCCCCCAGGTGGTGAGGGTAGGCAACAACAGATCTGCCACACTGACCCTCAAAACGGGGCCCCTCAGGGGTGCATGCTTAGTCCCCTCCTGCCCTCCCTGTTCACCCAAGACTGCGTGGCCGCGCACGACTCCAACTCCATCATCAAGTTTGCTGACGTCATGACGGTGGTTGGACTGATCACTGACAACAATTAGGCAGCCTATAGTAAGAGACCTGGCAGTGTAGTGCCAGGACAGCAACCTCTCCATCAACGTCAGCAAGACAAAGGAGCTGATGGTGATGATGACTACAGAAAACGGAGGTGCGAGCACGCTCCAATCCACATTGATGGGGCTGTAGTGGAACCGAGAGCGTCAAGTTCCCTTGGTGTCCACATCACTAAGGCTCTGTCATGGTCCAAACACACCAGCACAGTCGTGAAGAGGGCATGACAACTCCTCTTCTCCCCCAGGAGGCTGAAAACAATTTGACATGGGCCCTGAGATCCTCAATAAGTTGTACAGCTGCACCATTGAGAACATCTTGACTGGCTGCATCAACACTTGGTACGGCGGGGCAAGATGCAGAACACCTGCTCGTCCAACATCTCATTCCATCATCATGGGCATTAATATGGAGTTGGTCCCCCCTTTGCTGCTAGGAAGGCTTTCCACTAGATGTTGGTACATTGCTGCTATAACAGCCTCCACACTTCTAGGAAGGCTTTCCACTAGATGTTGGAACATTGCTGCTATAACAGCCTCCACTCTTCTAGGAAGACTTTCCACTAGATGTAGGAACATTGCTGCTATAACAGCCTCCACTCTTCTAGGAAGGCTTTCCACTAGATGTAGGAACATTGCTGCTATAACAGCCTCCACTCTTCTAGGAAGGCTTTCCACTAGATGTTGGAACATTGCTGCGGGGACTTGCTTCCATTCAGCCACAAGAGCATTAGTGAGGTCGGGCACTGATGTTGGGCGATTAGGCTTGGCATCCGCCAAACCCAGATTCGTCCATCGCATTGCCAGATGCTGAAGTGTGATTCATCACTCCAGAGAGCACGTTTCCACTGCTCCAGAGTCCAATGGCGGCGAGCTTTACACCACTCCTGCCGACAGTTTGCATTGCATATGGTGATCTTAGGCTAGTGTGTGCCTGCTCGGCCAAGGAAACCTATTTATTGAAGCTCCTGAATCAACAGTTCTTGTGCTGATGTTGCTTCTACAGGCAGTTTGGAACTTGGTAGTGACTGTTGCAAACGAGGGCAGACTTTTTTACGCGGTCCTCAGCACTCGGCGGTCTTCTTCTGTGAACTTGTATAGCCTACCACTTCGCGACTGAGACATGTCCACTTCACAATAACAGCACTTACTGGGGCAGCTCTAGCAGGACAGCTCTGGGCAGCTCTAGCAGGGCAGCTCTGGGGCAGCTCTGGGGCATCTCCAGCAGGGCGGATTTTTTGACGAACTGACTTCCTGGAAAGGGGGCATCCTATGACGGAGCCACATTGAAAGTCACTTAGCTCTTCAGGAAGGCAATTTTACTGTCGATGTCTGTCTATGGAGATCGCATGGCTGTGTGCTCGATTAATACACCTGTCAGCAACGGATGTGGCTGAAATTGCCGAATCCACTCATTTGAAGGGGTGTCCACATACTTTTGTATATATAGTGTAGCTAATCAAATGGCTTCCTGGACTACCTGCATTGACCCTTTTTTGTTGAGGGTTGAAGGCGATGTGAGTCTGGACCTCCAGTCTAGAGAAATTACCCAGCGAGAAGCGGAGAGAATACAAACTGGCTCAGTGGGCCCCTACAGCCTGGCTGCAGTCAGTGGTTTCCATAGCACTACATGCTATTTATCTAACGTATTGACCCATTACCCACCCCTGTGTTACATAGAACTGCCGAGGGATATCATGCAGTCTCCCAGCAGGCACAGAGGAGGATGGGGCTGGGAGGAGGACGGGGCTGGGAGGAGGACGGGGCTGGGAGGAGGACGGGGCTGGGAGGAGGATGGGGCTGGGAGGAATCCGGGGCTGGGAGGAGGATGGGGCTGGGGCTGGGAGGAGGATGGGGCTGGGAGGAGGATGGGGCTGCGGCTGGGAGGAGGATGGAGTTGGGAGGAGGATGGAGTTGGGAGGAGGATGGAGTTGGGAGGAGGATGGAGTTGGGAGGAGGATGGGGCTGGGAGGAGGATGGGGCTGGGGCTGGGGAGGAGGACAAGGCTGGGGCTGGGAGGAGGATGGGGCTGGGAGGAGGACAAGGCTGGGGCTGGGAGGAGGATGGGGCTGGGAGGAGGACAAGGCTGGGGCTGGGAGGAGGATGGGGCTGGGAGGAGGATTTGGAGGATGGGGCTGGGGAGGAGGACAAGGCTGTGGCTGGGAGGAGGATGGGGCTGGGGCTGGGAGGAGGACAAGGCTGTGGCTGGGAGGAGGATGGGGCTGGGAGGAGGATGGGGCTGGGGCTGGGAGGAGGACAAGGCTGTGGCTGGGAGGAGGATGGGGCTGGGAGGAGGATGGGGCTGGGAGGAGGACAAGGCTGTGGCTGGGAGGAGGATGGGGCTGGGAGGAGGATGGGGCTGGGGCTGGGAGGAGGACAAGGCTGTGGCTGGGAGGAGGATGGGGCTGGGAGGAGGACAAGGCTGTGGCTGGGAGGAGGATGGGGCTGGGAGGAGGATGGGGCTGGGGCTGGGAGGAGGACGGGACTGGGAGGAGGACAAGGCTGTGGCTGGGAGGAGGATGGGGCTGGGAGGAGGATGGGGCTGGGGATGGGGAGGAGGACAAGGCTGTGGCTGGGAGGAGGATGGGGCTGGGAGGAGGATGGGGCTGGGGCTGGGGAGGAGGACAAGGCTGTGGCTGGGAGGAGGATGGGGCTGAGAGGAGGATGGGGCTGGGAGGAGGATGGGGCTGGGAGGAGGATGGGGCTGGGGCTGAGAGGAGGATGGGGCTGAGAGGAGGATGGGGCTGGGGCTGAGAGGAGGATGGGGCTGGGAGGAGGATGGGTTTGGGACAAGGCTGTGGCTGGGAGGAGGACGGGGCTGGGAGGAGGATGGGGCTGGGAGGAGGATCGGTTTGGGACAAGGCTGTGGCTGGGAGGAGGACTGGGCTGGGAGGAGGATGGGGCTGGGAGGAGGATGGGGCTGGGAGGAGGATGGGGCTGGGAGGAGGATGGGGCTGGGAGGAGGATGGGGCTGGGAGGAGGATGGGGCTGGGGCTGGGAGGAGGATGGGGCTGGGGCTGGGAGGAGGACGGGGCTGGGAGGAGGATGGGGCTGGGAGGAGGATGGGGCTGGGAGGAGGATGGGGCTGGGGCTGGGGAGGAGGACAAGGCTGTGGCTGGGAGGAGGATGGGGCTGAGAGGAGGATGGGGCTGGGAGGAGGATGGGGCTGGGAGGAGGATGGGGCTGGGAGGAGGATTTGGAGGATGGGGCTGGGAGGAGGATGGGGCTGGGAGGAGGATGGGGCTGGGAGGAGGATGGGGCTGGGGCTGGGAGGAGGACAAGGCTGTGGCTGGGAGGAGGATGGGGCTGGGAGGAGGATGGGGCTGGGGCTGGGAGGAGGACAAGGCTGTGGCTGGGAGGAGGATGGGTCTGGGAGGAGGATTTGGCTGGGGCTGAGAGGAGGATGGGGCTGGGGCTGAGAGGAGGATGGGGCTGGGAGGAGGATGGGGCTGGGAGGAGGATGGGGCTGGGAGGAGGATGGGGCTGGGAGGAGGATGGGGCTGGGGCTGGGAGGAGGACAAGGCTGTGGCTGGGAGGAGGATGGGGCTGGGAGGAGGATGGGGCTGGGGCTGGGAGGAGGACAAGGCTGTGGCTGGGAGGAGGATGGGGCTGGGAGGAGGATTTGGCTGGGGCTGAGAGGAGGATGGGGCTGGGGCTCAGAGGAGGATGGGGCTGGGAGGAGGATGGGGCTGGGGCTGAGAGGAGGATGGGGCTGGGGCTGAGAGGAGGATGGGGCTGGGGCTGAGAGGAGGATGGGGCTGGGAGGAGGATGTGGCTGGGAGGAGGATGGGGCTGGGAGGAGGATGGAGTTGGGAGGAGGATGGAGTTGGGAGGAGGATGGGGCTGGGAGGAGGATGGGGATGGGGCTGGGGAGGAGGACAAGGCTGTGGCTGAGAGGAGGATGGGGATGGGGCTGAGAGGAGGATGGGGCTGGGAGGAGGATGGGGCTGGGGCTGAGAGGAGGATAGGGCTGGGAGGAGGATGGGGATGGGGCTGAGAGGAGGATGGGGCTGGGCTGAGAGGAGGATGGGGCTGGGGCTGAGAGGAGGATGGGGCTGGGGCTGAGAGGAGGATGGGGCTGGGGCTGAGAGGAGGATGGGGCTGGGAGGAGGATGAGTTTGGGAGGAGGATGGGGCTGGGAGGAGGATTTGGTTGGGATGAGGATGGGGCTGGGAGGAGGACAGAGCTGGGGCTGGGAGGAGGATTGATTTGGGAGTTATTCTATTTCTGCAGACAGACTCTTAATCATCCTGCAGGTTGTGTGTCTCTATCTCTCTCTTTCTCTGTTTCTCTCTCTCTCTCTGTGTTTCTCTCTCTTTCTCTGTCTATCTCTCTCTCTCTCTGTGTTTCTCTCTCTTTCTCTGTCTATCTCTCTCTCTCTGTGTTTCTCTCTCTCTGTTTCAATTCAATTCTAATGGCTTTATTGGCATGGGGAAACATATGTTTACATTGCCAAAGCAAGTGAAACCGATAAATAATCTATTTTCTCTCTCTCCATTTCTCTCCCTCTCTCCCCCTCCCTCCTCCCCTCCCTCCCTCCCTCCCTGAGGGTCAGCAGCACAAACAAGCATTGTCAGGCAGTTCCTACAGTTTGGTAACATACTACTAACTCTAGATGAAATCAAAGGCTCTGGTTAAACATTTCTCCATAAATACAACCAATGTTTCCCCCCGGTGCTTGTTTTGGTTTCTTTTTCTCTATTACCTTCCCAGAGAGTTTGTGTGGATACAATTGCCCAATGTGTTTGAAATGGATATTTAATTGTCTCATTTAGAGACTTAAATTCTATCAATTCTCTACTGATAAATAAGGCTATGTGTTGTCATCAGAAAGAGACAGGCCTCTAACTGAATCACACCGGTTATTAAGTCATAACCAGGATATGGAAAGTGATTATTGTGTTGTCATCAGAAAGAGACAGGCCTCTAACTGAGTCACACCGGTTATTAAGTCATAACCAGGATATGGGAAGTGATTATTTCATCTCAGAAACAAAGTGTTTTTAAGAACGATGCTAAGGACAGGAAACACAGCGGATCATTTTAAGTAGCTTTAAGTGACTCTGTTTATTCCAGGTTGATGAATACGGCTGAACAGTAATGTCTCTTATCGATGGCAGTTATGATATCATTTAGGACCTTGAGCTTGTGGCTGAGGTGCACCCATGACCAGCTCTGAAACCAGATTGCATAACGGAGAAGGTACGGTGGGATTTGAAATGGTCGGTAATCTGTTTGTTGACTTGGCTTTCGAAGACCTTAGAAAGGCAGGGTAGGATAGAATAGGTCTGTAGCAGTTTGGGTCTAGAGTGTCACCCCCTTTGAAGAGGGGGATGACCGCAGCTGCTTTCCAATCTTTGGGAATCTCAGATGATACGAAAGAGAGGTTGAACAGGCTAGTGATAGGGGTTGCAACTATTTCAACAGATAATTTTAGAAAGAGAGGGTCCAGATTGTCTAGCCCGGCTGATTTGTAGGGGTCCAGATTTTGCAGCTCTTTCAGAACATCAGCTGTCTGGATTTGGGTGAAGGAGTTGTGGGGAGTGCAGGGCTGTTGACCGTTGTAGGGGTAGCGAGGTGGAAAGCATGGCCAGCCGTAGAAAAATGCTTATTGAAATGCTCAATTATCGTATATTTATCTGTGGTGACAGTGTTTCCTAGCCTCAGAGCAGTGGGCAGCTGGGAGGAGGTGCTCTTATTCTCCATGGACTTTACAGTGTCCCAGAACTTTTTTGAGTTTGTGGTACAGGATACAAATATCTGCTTGAAAAAGCTAGCCTTTGCTTTCCTAACTGCCTGTGTATATTGGTTCCTAACTTCCCTGAAAAGTTGCATATCATGGGGGCTATTCGATACTAATGCAGAACGCCACAGGATGTTTTCATGCTGGTCAAGGGCAGTCAGAGCCCATGGTTCTCTCCAGACCTCTACATTTTTTGAAAGGGGCATGCTTATCTATGATTGTGAGGAAGGCAATTTTAAAGAATGACCAGGCATCCTCTACTGACGAGATGAGGTCAATTCCCTTCCAGGATACCCGGGCCAGGTCGATTAGAAAGGCCTGCTTGCTGAAGTGTTTTAGGGAGCGTTTGACAATGGTTAAGGCAATGGTTAGAGGTAATGTTTGGAGGTAATGGTTGGAGGTAATGTTTGGAGGTAATGGTTGGAGGTAATGGTTGGAGGTAATGGTTAGAGGTAATGGTTAGAGGTAATGGTTAGAGGTAGTGGTTGGAGGTAGTGGTTGGAGGTAATGGTCGGAGGTAATGGTTGGAGGTAATGGTTGAAGGTAGTGGTTAGAGGTAATGGTTAGAGGTAATGGTTGGAGGTAGTGGTTGGAGGTAATAGTTGGAGGTAGTGGTTGGAGGTAATGGTTGAAGGTAATGGTTGAAGGTAGTGGTTAGAGGTAATGGTTGGATGTAGTGGTTGGAGGTAATGGTTGGAGGTAGTGGTTGGAGGTAATGGTTGGAGGTAATGGTTGGAGGTAGTGGTTGGAGGTAATGGTTAGAGGTAATGGTTGGAGGTAATGGTTGGAGGTAGTGGTTGGAGGTAATGGTTGGAGGTAATGGTTGGAGGTAGTGGTTGGAGGTAGTGGTTGGAGGTAGTGGTTGGAGGTAATGGTTAGTGGTAATGGTTGGAGGTAGTGGTTGGAGGTAGTGGTTGGAGGTAATGGTTAGTGGTAATGGTTGGAGGTAGTGGTTGGAGGTAATGGTTGGTGGTAGTGGTTGGTGGTAATGGTTAGAGGTAATGGTTGGAGGTAATGGTTGGAGGTAATGGTTGGAGGTAGTGGTTGGAGGTAATGGTTAGAGGTAATGGTTAGAGGTAATGGTTGGAGGTAGTGGTTGGAGGTAATAGTTGGAGGTAATGGTTGGAGGTAGTGGTTGGAGGTAGTGGTTGGAGGTAGTGGTTGGAGGTAATGGTTAGTGGTAATGGTTGGAGGTAGTGGTTGGAGGTAGTGGTTGGAGGTAATGGTTAGTGGTAATGGTTGGAGGTAGTGGTTGGAGGTAATGGTTGGTGGTAGTGGTTGGTGGTAATGGTTAGAGGTAATGGTTGGAGGTAATGGTTGGAGGTAATGGTTGGAGGTAGTGGTTGGAGGTAGTGGTTGGAGGTAATGGTTAGAGGTAATGGTTGGAGGTAATGGTTGGAGGTAATGGTTAGTGGTAATGGTTGGAGGTAATGGTTAGTGGTAATGGTTGGAGATAATGGTTAGAGGTAATGGTTGGTGGTAGTGGTTGGAGGTAATGGTTAGAGCTAATGGTTGGCGGTAGTGGTTGGTGGTAATGGTTAGAGGTAATGGTTGGAGGTAATGGTTGGAGGTAGTGGTTGGAGGTAATGGTTAGTGGTAATGGTTAGTGGTAATGGTTGGAGGTAATGGTGAGGGAATGTTTGATGGTAATGGTGAGGGAATGGTGAGGTAATGGTTGGTGGTAATGTTAGGGGCAGGTATAATCAGGGATTCTGACATGCCTTTTAGTCACCTCAGCACTCCCATAATCAGGAGTTCATTCTTTAGCCTGTCAGCTTCCTACTGGGAGGGGTGACTCTGTAGTCAATTTCTCCCTCCGGCAGCGTGACCTCATCTCTACCTGGCTGAGTCCCAAATGGCAACCTGTACTCTATAAAGTGGTACTGAGCCCTAGTCCCAACTCTCTGACTCAGCAATACTCACCCTGTACTCTATAAAGTGGTACTGAGCCCTAGTCCCACCTCTCTGACTCAGCAATACTCACCCTGTACTCTATAAAGTGGTACTGAGCCCTAGTCCCAACTCTCTGACTCAGCAATACTCACCCTGTACTCTATAAAGTGGTACTGAGCCCTAGTCCCACCTCTCTGACTCAGCAATACTCACCCTGTACTCTATAAAGTGGTACTGAGCCCTAGTCCCAACTCTCTGACTCAGCACTACTCACCCTGTACTCTATAAAGTGGTACTGAGCCCTAGTCCCACCTCTCTGGCTCAGGGATGGAGGCTGGATGGAGGCAGCTGCAGGTATGCGCTCTCCAGTCTTCTGCTTGTCCCAACACTAGGAGAGAGGATAGAGGGGGAGGGATGGAGGTATGCTCTCTCCAGTCTTTTGCTTGTCCCAACACTAGGATAGAGGATAGGGGGGGGGGGGTGGAGGTATGCTCTCTCCAGTCCTCTGCTTGTCCCAATACTAGGAGAGGGGATAGAGGGGGAGGGATGGAGGTATGCTCTGTCCAGTCTTCTGCTTCTCCCAACACTAGGATAGAGGATAGAGGGGGAGGGATGGAGGTATGCTCTCTACAGTCCTCTGCTTGTCCCAACACTAGGAGAGAGGATAGAGGGAGAGGGATGGAGGTATGCTCTCTCCAGTCCTCTGCTTGTCCCAACACTAGGAGAGAGGATAGAGAGGGAGGGATGGAGGTATGCTCTCTCCAGTCCTCTGCTTGTCCCAACACTAGGAGAGAGGATAGAGGGGGGGGGGGGGGGGGGTGGAGGTATGCTCTGTCCAGTCTTCTGCTTGTCCCAACACTAGGAGAGAGGATAGAAGGGGAGGGATGGAGGTATGCTCTCTCCAGTCCTCTGCTTGTCCCTATACTAGGAGAGAGGATAGAGGGGGTGGGGGGGAGGGATGGAGGTATGCACTGTCCAGTCTTCTGCTTGTCCCTACATTAGGAGAGCGTGGCCACGCATGCCTCCAACTCAATCATCAAGTTTGCGGACGACACAACGGTGGGAGGCTTGATTACCAACAACGACGAGACGGCCTACAGGGAGGAGGTGAGGGCCCTCGGAGTGTGGTGTCAGGAAAATAACCTCACACTCAACGTCAACAAAACTAAGGAGATGATTGTGGACTTCAGGAAACAGCAGAGGGAACACCCCCCTATCCACATCGATGGAACAGTAGTGGAGAGGGTAGCAGGTTTTAAGTTCCTCGGCGTACACATCACAGACAAACTGAATTGGTCCACTCACACAGACAGCATCGTGAAGAAGGAGCAGCAGCGCCTCTTCAACCTCAGGAGGCTGAAGAAATTCGGCTTGTCACCAAAAGCACTCACAAACTTCTACAGATGCACAATCGAGAGCATCCTGGCGGGCTGTATCACCTCCTGGTACGGCAACTGCTCCACCCACAACCGTAAGGCTCACCAGAGGGTAGTGAGGTCTGCACAACGCATAACCGGGGGCAAACTACCTGCCCTCCAGGACACCTACACCACCCGATGTCACAGGAAGGCCATAAAGATCATCAAGGTCAACAACCACCCGAGCCACTGCCTGTTCACCCCGCTATCATCCAGAAGGTGAGGTCAGTACAGGTGCATCAAAGCTGGGGCCGAGAGACTGTAAAACAGCTTCTATCTCAAGGCCATCAGACTGTTAAACAGCCACCACTAACATTGAGTGGCTGCTGCCAACACACTGACTCAACTCCAGCCACTTTAATAATGGGAAATGATGGGAAATGATGTAAAATATATCACTAGCCACTTTAAACAATGCTACCTAATATAATGTTTACATACCCTACATTATTAATCTCATATGTATACGTATATACTGTACTCTATATCATCTACTGCATCTTCATGTAATACATGTATCACTAGCCACTTTAACTATGCCACTTTGTTTACATACTCATCTCATATGTATATACTGTACTCGATACCATCTACTGTATCTTGCCTATGCCGCTCTGTACCATCACTCACTCATATATCTTTATGTACATATTCTTTATCCCCTTACACTTGTGTGTATAAGACAGTAGTTTTGGAATTGTTAGTTAGATTACTTGTTGGTTATTACTGCATTGTCGGAACTAGAAGCACAAGCATTTCGCTACACTCGCATTAACATCTGCTAACCATGTGTATGTGACAAATAAAATTTGATTTGATTTGAGAGGGAGGGATGGAGGTATGCTCTCTCCAGTCCTCTGCTTGTCCCAACACTAGGAGAGAGGATAGAGAGGGAGTGATGGAGGTATGCTCTCTCCAGTCCTCTGCTTGTCCCAACACTAGGAGAGAGGATAGAGGGGGAGGGATGGAGGTATGCTCTCTCCAGTCCTCTGCTTGTCCCAACACTAGGAGAGAGGATAGAGGGGGGCGGGGGGGGTGGAGGTATGCTCTCTCCAGTCCTCTGCTTGTCTCAACACTAGGAGAGAGGATAGAGGGGGGCGGGGGGGGTGGAGGTATGCTCTCTCCAGTCCTCTGCTTGTCCCAACACTAGGAGAGAGGATAGAGGGGCGGGGGGGGTGGAGGCATGCTCTCTCCAGTCCTCTGCTTGTCCCAACACTAGGAGAGAGGATAGAGGGGCGGGGGGGGTGGAGGCAGCTGCAGGTAAACATCCAGTGATTTTGCAGAGAACCACATCAATTTACAAAAATTCTCATAATACATTTTGGTGAAAATACAAGTGAACTTTAGATACTCTTCTCCTTAATGCAACCGCTGTGTCAGATTTCAAAAAAGCTTTACGGAAAAACCAAACCATGCAATAATCTGAGTACGGCTCTCAGAGAACAAACCAGCCAAAGAAATATCCAGTCAGAAATAACATTATAAATATTCACTTACATTTGATGATCTTCATCAGAATGCACTCCCAGGAATCCCAGTTCCACAATAAATGTTTGTTTTGTTCGATAAGGTCCATCATTTATGTCCAAATAGGTACTTTTGTTAGCGCTTTTGGTAAACAAATCCAACCTCACGAAGCGTTCACTAGGAGCACTCGAGAAAGCTTCAAACTGTGGCCAGTGCCTGCAAGCTGGTTCAGGTTATCAGTCAACCTACCAGGGTATTTACAAACAGCACAGGAATCTAATCATCAACATGTATTGATCACATCTTTACTAATGCTGCAGAGATTTGCTCTAAAGTAGTATCCAGATCCATAGGATGTATTGATCACAATATAGTAGCCATATCTAGGAAAACCAAAGTTCCAAAGGCTGGGTCTAATATAGTGCATAAGAGGTCATACAATAAGTTGTGTAGTTATTGATGTAAAGAACATTTGTTGGTCCATGGTGTGTAATGAGGATAAACAGACACTGCACATTTATGAAATTGCTTATCCCAGTAACTAATAAGCACCCATTAAGAAAATGACTGTAAAAACTGTTAAATCCCTGTGGCTTGATGAGGAATTGAAGAATTGTATGGTTGAGTGGGAAGAGGCAAAAGGAATGGCAAGTAAGTCTGGCTGCACAACCGATTTGGCAAACGTACTGCAAACTGAGAAACCATGTGACTAAACTGAGTAAAAATAAGAAGAAACTACACAATGAAACAAAGAAACATGACACAAAGAATGATAGTTAAAAAGCTTTGGAGCACCTTGAATTAAAGTTTGGGAAAGAAAGGCAAACTCAGCTCCATCATTCATTGAATCAGATGGCTCATTCATCACAAAACCCACTGATATTGCCAAGTACTTTGTAATAGGGACAGCCCCATTTTTTTCAATGTTCGCCTGAAATGACCCAAATCTAACTGCCTGTAGCTCAGGCCCTGAAGCAAGGATATGCATATTCTTGGTACCATTTGAAAGGAAACACTTTGAAGTTTGTGGAAATGTGAATTGAATGTAGGAGAATATAACATAATAGATCTGGTAGAAGAAAATACAAAGAAAAAAACAACTGGTCTTTTTCTACCACCATCTTTGAAATGCAACAGAAAGGTCCCAGTTCCAGCCATCACTCTGGTCCCACATCTAGCCATCACTCTTGTCCCACATCTAGCCATCACTCTTGTCCCACATCTAGCCATCACTCTGGTCCCACATCTAGCCATCACTCTTGTCCCACATCTAGCCATCACTCTTGTCCCACATCTAGCCATCACTCTGGTCCCACATCTAGCCATCACTCTTGTCCCACATCTAGCCATCACTCTTGTCCCACATCTAGCCATCACTCTGGTCCCACATCTAGCCATCCCTCTGGTACCACATCTAGCCATCACTCTGGTCCCACATCTAGCCATCACTCTGGTCCCACATCTAGCCATCACTGTGGTCCCACATCTAGCCATCACTCTTGTCCCACATCTAGCCATCACTCTGGTCCCATATCTAGCCATCACTCTGGTCCCACATCTAGCCATCACTCTTGTCCCACATCTAGCCATCACTCTGGTCCCACATCTAGCCATCACTCTGGTCCCACATCTAGCCATCCCTCTGGTACCACATCTAGCCATCACTCTGGTCCCACATCTAGCCATCACTCTGGTCCCATATCTAGCCATCACTCTGGTCCCACATCTAGCCATCACTCTTGTCCCACATCTAGCCATCACTCTTGTCCCACATCTAGCCATCACTCTGGTCCCACATCTAGCCATCCCTCTGGTCCCACATCTAGCCATCACTCTGGTCCCACATCTAGCCATCACTCTGGTCCCACATCTAGCCATCACTCTGGTCCCACATCTAGCCATCACTCTGGTCCCACATCTTGCCATCACTCTGGTCCCACATCTAGCCATCACTCTGGTCCCACATCTAGCCATCACTCTGGTCCCACATCTAGCCATCACTCTGGTCCCACATCTAGCCATCACTCTGGTCCCACATCTAGCCATCACTCTGGTCCCACATCTAGCCATCACTCTGGTCCCACATCTAGCCATCACTCTGGTCCCACATCTAGCCATCACTGTGGTCCCACATCTAGCCATCACTCTTGTCCCACATCTAGCCATCACTCTTGTCCCACATCTAGCCATCACTCTGGTCCCACATCTAGCCATCCCTCTGGTACCACATCTAGCCATCACTCTGGTCCCACATCTAGCCATCACTCTGGTCCCACATCTAGCCATCACTCTGGTCCCACATCTAGCCATCACTCTTGTCCCACATCTAGCCATCACTCTGGTCCCACATCTAGCCATCCCTCTGGTCCCACATCTAGCCATCACTCTGGTCCCACATCTAGCCATCACTCTGGTCCCACATCTAGCCATCACTCTGGTCCCACATCTAGCCATCACTCTGGTCCCACATCTTGCCATCACTCTGGTCCCACATCTAGCCATCACTCTGGTCCCACATCTAGCCATCACTCTGGTCCCACATCTAGCCATCACTCTGGTCCCACATCTAGCCATCACTCTGGTCCCACATCTAGCCATCACTCTGGTCCCACATCTAGCCATCACTCTGGTCCCACATCTAGCCATCACTCTGGTTGTATTTCTAGCCATCACTCTGGTCCCACATCTAGCCATCACTCTGGTTGTAGTTCTAGCATCACTCTGGTTGTAGTTCTAGCCATCACTCTGGTTGTAGTTCCAGCCATCACTCTGGTTGTAGTTCCAGCCATCACTCTGGTTGTAATTCTAGCCATCACTCTGGTTGTAGTTCTAGCCATCACTCTGGTTGTAGTTCCAGCCATCACTCTGTAGGTAGTTCTAGCAATCACTCTGGTCCAACATCTAGCCATCACTCTGGTCCCACATCTAGCCACCACTCTGGTTGTAGTTCTAGCCATCACTCTGGTCATAGTTCTAGCCATCACTCTGGTCCCACATCTAGCAATCACTCTGGACCCACATCTAGCCATCACTCTGGTTGTAGTTCTAGCCATCACTCTGGACCCACATCTAGCCATCACTCTGGTCCCACATCTAGCCATCACTCTGGTCCCACATCTAGCCATCACTCTGGTTGTATTTCTAGCCATCACTCTGGTCCCACATCTAGCCATCACTCTGGTTGTAGTTCTAGCATCACTCTGGTTGTAGTACTAGCCATCACTCTGGTTGTAGTTCCAGCCATCACTCTGGTTGTAATTCTAGCCATCACTCTGGTTGTAGTTCCAGCCATCACTCTGTAGGTAGTTCTAGCAATCACTCTGGTCCAACATCTAGCCATAACTCTGGTCCCACATCTAGCCACCACTCTAGTTGTAGTTCTAGCCATCACTCTGGTCATAGTTCTAGCCATCACTCTGGTCCCACATCTAGCCATCACTCTGGTCCCACATCTAGCCATCACTCTGGACCCACATCTAGCCATCACTCTGGTCCCACATCTAGCCATCACTCAGGTTGGAGTTCTAGCCATCACTCTGGTCCCACATCTAGCCATCACTCTGGTTGTAGTTCTAGCCATCACTCTGGTCCCACATATAGCCATCACTCTTGTCCCACATCTAGCCATCACTCTGGACCCACATCTAGCCATCACTCTGGTCCCACATCTAGCCATCACTCTGGTCCCACATCTAGCCATCACTCTGGTCGTAGTTCAGATGGTGTCCACAAGATGGCAGCAGTGTATGTGCAACGTTTCAGACGGATAACTTGAAGTATGAGTGAACTACATGACATTTAGTGTGAAGTCACCCAGGTACATTTGGGCAAATCGTGACGGAGACATTCGCATTCATGTAATATTTTTCTGCAAGAATATCGTCAAATCTGTGTACTTGGACTTTGATTCAGCTTTTCCAGTATTAGTAGACATATTATAAGTTCAACATTTCCAAAACAACCATTTTTCATAACTTCATAACTCTGAATATTCTTATAATTTTTGTCCCTAAGGAAAAGTCATGCTGTCGCACAAGTTTAGTAGCTACAGTTTACGACAGATACAGGGTTTCCTGATACTCCCGTAAAGCCCAGCTCATTGGCTATCTAGCTAGCTTTGTTTGATCCCATTTGGTGTTTATTTGACAAAGATACAGTCGATCAAATGAAGACCGGCCACGTCATCAAATTATTTTTGTCTAGGATAACAGACGATATTGCCGCTCCTATTTGTCACATCTTCAATCTAAGCCTACTAGAAAGTGTCTCAGGCCTGGAGGGAAGCTAAATCATTCCGCCCCCTAAGAATAGTAAAGCATTTACTGGCCAACCAATCAGCCTCAAATAGCCAACCAATCAGCCTGTTACCAACCCTTAGTAAACTTCTGGAAAAAATGGTGTTTGACCAGATACAATGCTATTTTACAGTAACCAAATTGACAACAGCATTTCAGCATGCTTTTAGGGAAGGAATTCAACAAGCACAGCTCTTACACAAATGACTGATTGGCTGAGATACATTTATGATAACATTTTGTGGGGGCTGTTTTGTTAGACTTCATTGCTGCTCTTGACCTATGGATCATAGTCTGCTGCTGGAGAAACGTCTGTGTCACGGCTTTACACCCCCTGCTATAATGTGGATACAGAGTTACCTGTCTAACAGAACACAGAGGATGTTATGGCTTTACACCCCCTGCTATAATGTGGAGAAAGAGTTACCTGTCTAACAGAACACAGAGGGTGTTCTTTAATGGAATCCTCTCCAACATAATCAAACCAAACCAAATCTAATTGTATCAGTCACATATGCCCCGAATACAACAGTGGAATTATTACTTACAAGCCCTTAACCAACAATGCAGTGTTCAGAAAATATTTACTAAATAAACCGAAGTAAAAAAAAACATTAACACAATAAAACATAAATCTCCTGTGTGTTTGGACCATGATAGTTTGTTGATGATGTGAACACCAAAGAACTTACAACTCTCGACCCGCTACACTACAGCCCCGTCAATGTGAATGGGGTCGTGTTCAGCCTTCCTTTTCCTGTAGTCCACGATCATCTCCTTTGTCTTGCTCACGTTGAGGGAGAGGTTGTTGTCCTGGCACCACACAGCTAGGTCTCTGACCTCCTCCCTATTGGCTGTCTCATTGTTGTTGGTGATCAGGCCTACCACTGTTGTGTCATCAGAAAACTTAATGATGGTGTTGAAGTCGTGCTTGGCCACGCAGTCGTGGGTGAACTGGGAGTACAGGAGGGGTCTGAGCACGCACCCCTGAGGGGCCCCCGTGTTGAGGATCAGCGTGGCAGATGTTTTGTTGCCTACCCTCTCCACCTGGGGGCGGACCGTCAGGAAGTCTAGGATCCAGTTGCAGAGGGAGGTGTTTAGTTCCAGGGTCCTTAGCTTAGTGATGAGCTTTATGGACATTATGGTGTTGAACGCTGAGCTGTAGTCAATGAACAGCATGCTCACATAGGTGTTCCTTTTGTCCAGGTTGGAAAGGGCAGTATGGAGTGCGATTGAGATTGGGTCATCTGTGGATCTGTTGGGTTGGTATGTGAATTATTGTTGGGGTGGTATGCAATTCATGGCTACAGACGTGAGTGCTACGGGGCGGTAATCATTTAGCCAGATTACCTTCGCTTTCTTGGGCACAGGGACTGTGGTGGTCTGCTTGAAACATGTTGGTATTACAGACTCAGTCAGGGAGAGGTTGAAAATGTCAGTGAGGACACTTGCCAGTTGGTCTCCGCATGCTCTGAGTACACGTCCTGGTAATCCGTCTGGCCCCCACGGCCTTGTGAATGCTGACCTATTTAAAGGTCTTGTCCACATCGGCTACAGAGAAACCAGGTATAATCAGGAATTCCCCAGGGCAGATGTCTAGGCCCCTTACTTTTTCAATCTTTACTAACGACATGCCACTGGCTCTGAGTAAAGCCAGTGTGTCTATGTATCCTTTGAGTAAAGCCAGTGTGTCTATGTATGCTGATGACTCAACACTATACACGTCAGCGACTACAGCGACTTAAATGACTGCAACACTCAACAAAGAACTGCAGTTAGTTTCAGAATGGGTGGCAAGGAATAAGTTCATCCTAAATATTTCAAAAACGAAATCTTTCACAGATCATAATTATAAACTAAACCTCAACTAAATATTGAAATAAATAAGTTGAGGAGAGTGAACCACATGGAGTAAACCTGGATTGTTAACTGTCATGGTCAAAACATATTGATACAACAGTAGCTAAAATGTGGAGAAGTCTGTCCATAATAAAACACTGCTCTACCTACTACCTCTGCCTATTTCATCTTTTCTTTTTATTGGTTTCGTCACTTTTTTCAATCTTCCTCTGTCCAGTGTCTGTGTTCTTTTGCCCATCTTAATCTTTTATTTGTATTTGCCAGTCTATGGCCTTTTCTTTGCAACTCTGCCTAGAAGGCCATCATCCCGGAGTTGCCTCTTCACTGTTGATGTTGAGACTGGTGTTTTGCGGGTACTATTTAAGGAAGCTCACAGTTGAGGACTTGTAAGGCGTCTGATTCTCAAACTAGACACTCTAATGTACTCTTGCTCAGTTGTGCACCAGGGCCTCCCACTCCTCTTTCTATTCTGGTTAGTGTCAGCTTGCGCTGTTCTGTGAAGGTAGTAGTACACAGCGTTGTACGAGATATTTAGTTTTTTGGCAATTTCTCGCATGGAATAGCCATCATTTCTTAGAACAAGAATAGACTGAAGACTTTCAGAAGAAAGTCTTTGTTTCTGGCCATTTTGAGCCTGTAATCAAACCCACAAATGCTGATGCTCCAGATACTCAACTAGTCTAAAGAAGGCCAGTTGTATTGCTTCTTTAACCAGAAAGACAGTTTTCAGCTGTGCTAACATAATTGCAAAAGGGTTTTCTAATGATCAATTATCCTTTAAAATGATCATCTTGGATTAGCTAACTGTGCCATTGGAACACAGGAGTGATGGTTGCTGATAATGAGCCTCTGTACACCTATGTAGATATTACATAAATCTGCCGTTTCCAGCTACAATAGTCATCTACAACATTAACAATGTCTACACTGTATTTCTGATCAATTTGATGTTATTTTAATGGACATAAAAATTTGCTTTTCTTTCAAAACAAGGACATTTCTAAGTGACCACAAACTGTTGAACGGTGGTCTGTACAGTACCAGTCTGTGTGGATTTGATTTGATTTGAGTGGTGGTCTGTACAGTACCAGTCTGTGTGGACGGTGTCCAGTCAATCATTCAGATATTACATTCATTTGTATCGACTGAATACTTGAGTCACGGAAAAGTTGTTTTCTGTTTCAGTCATGTCTTTGGTCACATTCACCTGTCAAACAAAACCCCTCCTAATGATTGGTTGTCAATAGATCCTCCCACAGTGCAGGTGATGATTGGTTGACAATAGATCCTCCCACAGTGCAGGTGATGATTGGTTGACAACAGATCCTCCCACAGTGCAGGTGATGATTGGTTGACAATAGATCCTCCCACAGTGCAGGTGATGATTGGTTGACAATAGATCCTCCCACAGTGCAGGTGATGATCGGTTGACAATAGATCCTCCCACAGTGCAGGTGATGATTGGTTGACAATAGATCCTCCCACAGTACAGGTGATGATTGGTTGACAGTAGATCCTCCCACAGTGCAGTTGATGATTGGTTGACAATAGCGCCTCCCACAGTGTAGGTGATGATTGGTTGACAGTAGATCCTCCCACAGTGCAGGTGATGATTGGTTGACAGTAGATCCTCCCACAGTGCAGGTGATGATTGGTTGACAGTAGATCCTCCCACAGTGCAGGTGATGATTGGTTGACAGTAGATCCTCCCACAGTGCAGGTGATGATTGGTTGACAGTAGATCCTCCCACAGTGCAGGTGATGATTGGTTGACAGTAGATCCTCCCACAGTGCAGGTGATGATGGGTTGACAGTAGATCCTCCCACAGTGCAGTCGATGATTGGTTGACAATAGCGCCTCCCACAGTGTAGGTGATGATTGGTTGACAGTAGATCATCCCACAGTGCAGGTGATGATTGGTTGACAGTAGATCCTCCCACAGTGCAGGTGATGATTGGTTGACAGTAGATCCTCCCACAGTGCATGTGATGATTGGTTGACAGTAGATCCTCCCACAGTGCAGGTGATGATTGGTTGACAGTAGATCCTCCCACAGTGCAGGTGATGATTGGTTGACAGTAGATCCTCCCACAGTGTAGGTGATGATTTGTTGACAGTAGATCCTCCCACAGTGCAGGTGATGATTGGTTGACAGTAGATCCTCCCACAGTGCAGGTGATGATTGGTTGACAGTAGATCCTCCCACAGTGCAGGTGATGATTGGTTGACAGTAGATCCTCCCACAGTGTAGGTGATGATTTGTTGACAGTAGATCCTCCCACAGTGCAGGTGATGATTGTTTGACAGTAGATCCTCCCACAGTGCAGGTGATGATTGTTTGACAGTAGATCCTCCCACAGTGCAGGCGATGATGGGTTGACAGTAGATCCTCCCACAGTGTAGGTGATGATTGGTTGACAGTAGATCCTCCCACAGTGCAGGTGATGATTGGTTGACAGTAGAACCTCCCACAGTGCAGGTGATGATTGGTTGACAGTTGATCCTCCCACAGTGCAGGTGATGATTGGTTGACAGTAGATCCTCCCACAGTGTAGGTGATGATGATTGGTTGACAGTAGATCCTCCCACAGTGCAGGTGATGATTGGTTGACAGTAGATCCTCCCACAGTGCAGGTGATGATTGGTTGACAGTAGATCCTCCCACAGTGCAGGTGATGATTGGTTGACAGTAGATCCTCCCACAGTGCAGGTGATGATTGGTTGACAGTAGATCCTCCCACAGTGCAGGTGATGATTGGTTGACAGTAGATCCTCCCACAGTGCAGGTGATGATTGGTTGACAGTAGATCCTCCCACAGTGCAGGTGATGATTGGTTGACAGTAGATCCTCCCACAGTGCAGGTGATGATTGGTTGACAATAGATCCTCCCACAGTGCAGGTGATGATTGGTTGACAGTAGATCCTCCCACAGTGCAGGTGATGATTGGTTGACAGTAGATCCTCCCACAGTGCAGGTGATGATTGGTTGACAGTAGATCCTCCCACAGTGCAGGTGATGATTGGTTGACAGTAGATCCTCCCACAGTGCAGGTGATGATTGGTTGACAGTAGATCCTCCCACAGTGTAGGTGATGGCTAGGTGACAGTTTGACTTGACACAAATGATCCGCTCGAACAAGCCCTTTGTCACAGGTCATCACTGGAGTGTGTGTAGCGTGTCACTGGAGTGTGTAATATTGAATTCAATATTACAACTTTTTAATCTCAAACACCTTTTAAATCTCCTACACCTTTTAAATCTCCAACACCTTTTAAATCTCCTACACCTTTTAAATCTCCAACACCTTTTAAATATCCTACACCTTTTAAATATCCTACAGGGGAGGAGACATGATGAGAGGGGAGGGAAGGGGAGGAGACAAGAAGGGAGGTCAGGGGAGGAGACATGAGGGGAGGGCAGGGGAGGAGTCATGAGGAGAGGGGAGGGCAGGGGAGGAGTCATGAGGAGAGGGGAGGGCAGGGGAGGAGACAAGAGGAGAGGGGAGGGCAGGGGAGGAGTCATGATGAGAGGGGAGGGCAGGGGAGGAGACAAGAGGAGAGGGGAGGGCAGGGGAGGAGACATGAGGAGAGGGGAGGGCAGGGGAGGAGTCATGAGGGGAGGGGAGGGCAGGGGAGGAGTCATGAGGAGAGGGGAGGGCAGGGGAGGAGACATGAGGGGAGGGCAGGGGAGGAGACATGATGAGAGGGGAGTGCAGGGGAGGAGAGGGGAGGGCAGGGAGGAGTCATGATGAGAGGGGAGGGCAGGGGAGGAGACATGAGGGGAGGGCAGGGGAGGAGACAAGAGGAGAGGGGAGGGCAGGGGAGGAGACAAGAGGAGAGGGGAGGGCAGGGGAGGAGACATGAGGAGAGGGGAGGGCAGGGGAGGAGTCATGAGGGGAGGGGAGGGCAGGGGAGGAGTCATGAGGAGAGGGGAGGGCAGGGGAGGAGACATGAGGGGAGGGCAGGGGAGGAGACATGATGAGAGGGGAGTGCAGGGGAGGAGACAAGAGGAGAGGGGAGGGCAGGGGAGGAGTCATGATGAGAGGGGAGGGCAGGGGAGGAGACATGAGGGGAGGGCAGGGGAGGAGACAAGAGGAGAGGGGAGGGCAGGGGAGGAGACATGAAGAGAGGGGAGGGCAGGGGAGGAGTCATGAGGAGAGGGGAGGGCAGGGGAGGAGTCATGAGGAGAGGGGAGGGCAGGGGAGGAGACAATAGGAGAGGGGAGGGCAGGGGAGGAGACATGATGAGAGGGGAGGGCAGGGGAGGAGATAAGAGGAGAGGGAAGGGCAGGGGAGGAGAGGGGAGGGCAGGGGAGGAGACATGAGGAGAAGAATAGACAGAATAGAAGAGAGGTTGATTTTAGGTAGGTAGAGTGCAGCTCTATCTGCTGATGTCTATCAGAAAGAAGAGGAGGGGAGAGGGTAGAGGAGAGGAGGGGAGGCGAGAGGGGAAGAGGAGAGGAGGGGAGGCGAGAGCGGAAGAGGAGAGAGAGCGAGAGATCCTCTCTAGATAAGATGAATCACT
This sequence comes from Oncorhynchus kisutch, assembly GCF_002021735.2. Lineage (NCBI taxonomy): Eukaryota > Metazoa > Chordata > Actinopteri > Salmoniformes > Salmonidae > Oncorhynchus > Oncorhynchus kisutch. The sequence continues at coordinate 197,614 of NW_022265908.1, forward strand.
GTACGTACAGTCCTCTGACTCACTGTTATGTAACCTCATACATTCAAACCAGATGCAGAGGAGGGAGAGAGGAAGGAAGCTGCATCTAAACAGAGTTTCACACTTGTCTCCCAAATGACTCCTTATTCTCTATATAGTGTGTTACTTTAGCCCAGGGCCCTATGGAGGGATTAGAGTGCCATTTGGGACTCATCACCTCGTGATCTGCATAAAGTTACCATGGATACTACGTTACGATTAGTGAGGTGACACCATGTATACTACGTTACCATGGATACTACGTTACGATTAGTGAGGTGACACCATGTATACTACGTTACCATGGATACTACGTTACGATTAGTGAGGTGAGACCATGTATACAACGTTACCATGGATACTATGTTACGGTTAGTGAGTTGAGACCATGGACACTACGTTACCATGGATACTACGTTACGATTAGTGAAGAGAGACCATGGACACTATGTTACCATGGATACTACATTACGATTAGTGAGGTGAGACCATGGACACTACATTACCATGGATACTACGTTAACGATTAGTGAGGTGAGACCACGGACACTACATTACCATGGATACAACGTTACGATTAGTGAGGTCAAGACCACGGACACTGCGTTACCATGGATACTACATTACGATTAGTGAGGTGAGACCATGGACACTACATTACCATGGATACTACGTTAACGATTAGTGAGGTGAGACCACGGACACTACGTTACCATGGATACTACGTTACGATTAGTGAGGTGACGCCATGGACACTATGTTACGATTAGTGAGGTGACACCATGTATACTACATTACCATGGATACTACGTTACGATTAGTGAGGTGAGACCATGGATACTGCGTTACGATTCCGCCATAAGCAAACAGGAAAATGCTCATCCAGAAGCGGCGCTCCTAGTGGCCGGGGACTCCACAGGGGTGCGTGCTCAGTCCCCTCCTGTACTCCCTGTTCAACCATGACTGCATGGCTCCTTCCTGTCAGAGAGACAAGGTGTGACTGTCAAACTGACTCCACCAGGCTCCTTCCTGTCAGAGAGACAAGGTGTGACTGTCAAACTGACTCCTTCCTGTCAGAGAGACAAGGTGTGACTGTCAAACTGACTCCTTCCTGTCAGAGAGACAAGGTGTGACTGTCAAACTGACTCCACCAGGCTCCTTCCTGTCAGAGAGACAAGGTGTGACTGTCAAACTGACTCCTTCCTGTCAGATAGACAAGGTGTGACTGTCAAACTGACTCCTTCCTGTCAGAGAGATAAGGTGTGACTGTCAAACTGACTCCTTCCTGTCAGAGAGACAAGGTGTGACTGTCAAACTGACTCCTTCCAGTCAGAGAGACAAGGTGTGACTGTCAAACTGACTCCTTCCTGTCAGAGAGACAAGGTGTGACTGTCAAACTGACTCCTTCCTGTCAGAGAGACAAGGTGTGACTGTCAAACTGACTACTTCCTGTCAGAGAGACAAGGTGTGACTGTCAAACTGACTCCACCAGACTCCTTCCTGTCAGAGAGACAAGGTGTGACTGTCAAACTGACTCAGCCAGGCTCCTTCCTGTCAGAGAGACAAGGTGTGACTGTCAAACTGACTCAGCCAGGCTCCTTCCTGTCAGAGAGACAAGGTGTGACTGTAAATCAGAGAGAGACCTCCATGACAGGTGGTTGTTTTATCAGAGAGAGACATCCATGACAGGTGGTTGTTTTATCAGAGAGAGACCTCCATGACAGGTGGTTGTTTTATCAGAGACCTCCATGACAGGTGGTTGTTTTATCAGAGAGACCTCCATGACAGGTGGTTGTTTTATCAGAGAGAGACCTCCATGACAGGTGGTTGTTTTATCAGAGAGACCTCCATGACAGGTGGTTGTTTTATCAGAGAGACCTCCATGATAGGTGGTTGTTTTATCAGAGAGAGACCTCCATGACAGGTGGTTGTTTTATCAGAGACCTCCATGACAGGTGGTTGTTTTATCAGAGAGACCTCCATGACAGGTGGTTGTTTTATCAGAGAGACCTCCATGACAGGTGGTTGTTTTATCAGAGAGAGACCTCCAGGACAGGTGGTTGTTTTATCAGAGACCTCCATGACAGGTGGTTGTTTTGTCAGAGACCTCCATGACAGGTGGTTGTTTTATCAGAGACCTCCATGACAGGTTGTTGTGTTATCAGAGACCTCCATGACAGGTGGTTGTTTTATCAGAGACCCCCATGACAGGTGGTTGTTTTATCAGAGAGACCTCCATGACAGGTGGTTGTTTTATCAGAGAGACCTCCATGACAGGTGGTTGTTTTATCAGAGAGACCTCCATGACAGGTGGTTGTTTTATCAGAGAGAGACCTCCATGACAGGTGGTTGTTTTATCAGAGAGAGACCTCCATGACAGGTGGTTGTTTTATCAGAGAGACCTCCATGACAGGTGGTTGTTTTATCAGAGAGACCTCCATGACAGGTGGTTGTTTTATCAGAGACCTCCATGACAGGTGGTTGTTTTATCAGAGAGAGACCCCCATTACAGGTGGTTGTTTTATCAGAGACCTCCATGACAGGTGGTTGTTTTATCAGAGACCTCCATGACAGGTGGTTGTTTTATCAGAGAGAGACCTCCATGACAGGTGGTTGTTTTATCAGAGACCTCCATGACAGGTGGTTGTTTTATCAGAGAGAGACCTCCATGACAGGTGGTTGTTTTATCAGAGACCTCCATGACAGGTGGTTGTTTTATCAGAGACCTCCATGACAGGTGGTTGTTTTATCAGAGACCTCCATGACAGGTGGTTGTTTTATCAGAGAGAGACCTCCATGACAGGTGGTTGTTTTATCAGAGAGACCTCCATGACAGGTGGTTGTTTTATCAGAGACCTCCATGACAGGTGGTTGTTTTATCAGAGAGACCTCCATGACAGGTGGCTGTTTTATCAGAGAGAGACCTCCATGACAGGTGGTTGTTTTATCAGAGAGACCTCCATGACAGGTGGTTGTTTTATCAGAGACCTCCATGACAGGTGGTTGTTTTATCAGAGACCTCCATGACAGGTGGTTGTTTTATCAGAGACCTCCATGACAGGTGGTTGTTTTATCAGAGAGAGACCTCCATGACAGGTGGTTGTTTTATCAGAGAGAGACCTCCATGACAGGTGGTTGTTTTATCAGAGACCTCCATGACAGGTGGTTGTTTTATCAGAGACCTCCATGACAGGTGGTTGTTTTATCAGAGACCTCCATGACAGGTGGTTGTTTTATCAGAGAGACCTCCATGACAGGTGGTTGTTTTATCAGAGAGAGACCTCCATGACAGGTGGTTGTTTTATCAGAGACCTCCATGACAGGTGGTTGTTTTATCAGAGAGAGACCTCCATGACAGGTGGTTGTTTTATCAGAGAGAGACCTCCATGACAGGTGCTTGTTTTATCAGAGACCTCCATGACAGGTGGTTGTTTTATCAGAGAGAGACATCCATGACAGGTGGTTGTTTTATCAGAGACCTCCATGACAGGTAGTTGTTTTATCAGAGAGACCTCCATGACAGGTGGTTGTTTATCACAGAGAGACCTCCATGACAGGTGGTTGTTTTATCAGAGAGACCTCCATTACTCCCCCCCTCTCTCTCTGTCCAACCCTGCCCCTCGCCTCCCCCCCACACCACTCTCCACTCTGTCTTGAATAGAACTCAGAGATGTGATGTGGTTTTTACGTTTTTGAAAAGCAATTCCCTTGGCAAAAGTTGTCAGAACCCTTGACTTTAAAATGTTTTTAGTTTACAACCTTAATATGACATGTATTAAATAATTGGTCCCCCTCATCAATCTACACACAATACCTCTTAATGACAAAGCAAAAACAGGTTTTTAGAAATTTTTGCAAATTTATTAAAATTAAAAACAGAAAAATGACATTTCCATATGTATTCAGACCCTTTACTCAGTACTTTGTTGAAGCACCTTTGGCAGCGATTACAGCCTCCAGTCTTCTTGGGTATGACGCTACAAGCTTGGCACACCTGTATTTGGGGAGTTTCTCCCAGTCTTCTCTGCAGATCCTCTCAAGCTCTGTCAGGTTGGATGGGGAGCGTCGCTGCACAGCTATTTTCAGGTCTCTCCAGAGTCCCGGCTCTGGCTGGGCCACTCAGGGACATCAGAGACTTGTCCCGAAGCCACTCCTGCATTGTGTTTGCTGTGTGCTCAGGGTTGTTGGTTAACCTTCATCCTAGTCTGAGGTCCTGAGCGCTCTGGAGCATGTTTTCAACTCTACGGACAATTCCTTCGACCTCATGGCTTGATTTTTGCTCATACATGAACCTTACATAAATAGGTTTGTGCCTTTCCAAATCATGTCCAATCAATTGAATTTACTGCAGGTGGACTCCAATCAAGTTGTAGAAACATCTCAAGGATGATCAATGGAAAACAGGATCCACCTGAGATCAATTTCGAGTCTCATAGCAAAGGGTCTGAATACTTATGTAACTAAGGTATTTCAGGTTTTTAAGTTTTTTTTTGTACATTTGCAAATAAATCTAAAATACTGTTTTCGCTTTGTTATTATGGTGTATTGTGAGTAGATTGATGAGGAAAAGGTTTTATTTAATCCGTTTAAGAATAAGGCTGTACTGTAACAAAATGTGTAAAAGGGGAAGGGGTCTGAATACTCTCAGGCTTGTGTTCATGGATGTTAATCTCCGGTGGTATTCACAGGTGTCAGATATGACCCTGCCCTGCCTTGCCAGTAGGAGGGACTTGAACTTCTGCTCTGTTCGTTTTCCCTTCAAGTGTCAGGGCCCTAGTCCTTCTTGCTACGACGAGTCCGACCGCGGAGAACTTGGAGTCCGGTAACGTTACAAGCGTACAGACACGACCGTGGAACCTAGAATACACTACACCGCACTACAGAAGCGAGGATATAGCAGCGATACCTTCCTTCACACGCATGGTCAGGCACTCCGTGCGGCGTCCGCGCACGGTCACATAGCCTCCATATACACCCTCACAGACACACAACTAGAACCAGAACAGTCATATCTACAATTCTACTCCAGCCCACAAACGAAGACTTATTTTTGGATAAACACCCTTTTCTGGACCGAGTCATGGATGTGTGGTCGTACTGGAGCAGGATATTCTGTCGGAGGGTGTTGTTTCTGTTCTGTGTGTTCCAGGAATATCTCAGCTCGATGTTGGACTGCCCGCCAACCTGCAGCTGCTCACTCACGGAGATATATTGTAATAAATCCGACACCGGGAAATTCTTCCCTGTGGTGGCGCTCCAAGACACCGGGAGCTCAGGCAACAGCAGTGTGGATATAGCCGAGCTTTTCAACAATATCTCGTCCATGTAAGTAGCCTAGCCTGCCCTGCAGTAAAATGAATTTTTTTGATGTGTGAAGTGTCTAACTGTCCGTAGCCTAGATAGTTATGCCCTTATTGGTCATGCAATGCCATATGAGTTAGGAGCCCGCTCTGTCTACATCATACCCGCAATATCATTCAGTCATAATGATTCACTCCTGTAACTTAAAGGTACTCGACTATAATACGTTGATTTAAATCCGTTATGTTCAGCTCACAGCAAATATGTAAGGTCATATTGGCCCCAAGACTGATACAAAGGTATTGTTGTCTTTAATGGCTTAGTTGTAGTCGTTTTATACCACATTAGCCGATGCATCCAAGCCTCAACGCGAAGAGGTGGAACGTGACCAAAGAAAAACTTTGTGTGTAACATGACAGTAGTCTATCGTAACACGGTAAAAGACCGGTTAAAACACTTAACATTAGAATTATTGTCACATTTCTGTGTAGATAAATGCTGCGATACACGACGAAGAAGAGGGAGCCTCCGTGAAATATATGGTGTTGGTTAAATGTTGATCTTTCAGCCATTTACCGAGGGACTGACTGACTATATACGTCTTAGAAAAGAACCGTCAATTTTAAATAGAACACACAGAGCGCCGATGACGCGCACGTCTCTCGGAGGCTTTCCTTTCCTTTCCTCTCCTTTCCTTTCCTTTCCTCTCCTTTCCTTTCCTTTCGAGCCGAAGTCAGTGTATTATCTCTCTCTTCACGTCATCACCATCCCCACAGTCATCCACTCTCTCTCTCGCTCTCTCTCTCTCTCGATTCCACAGCAGAGCAGACATCACATAGCTTTTTTGTTGTTGTGAAAAGTCAATGCAAGGCTGTAATGTTTTATAAGAAGGGTGGCTATATTATGAAACTCGGCAGACGCATAAAGACCATTCATGTGATGTGATTCGTTGAAAGTCTGTCGCTTGTTATCGAGTGATTGACATCTGAGTAGCTTAGGCTACGGTTGGGTTGCCTACTCTCTCACCCCATCTCTCAAACAGATAACGGCTAATGTTGTGTGAGTGGGCTCATTTTGCTCGCCACCTGCCCAGACCGCTACATGGTAGGCTGCCTTGTAGCGAATGGAGGAAACACGTTACAATGCTTGAAATCATGCAGCGGTTTGGGGTTCTGCCTTTTAAGAAATCCGGAGGTATTCCTAATGGATTTGTCAACGCAATAGCTAAACACGTGACTGAGCTGTATGCGTGTCCGCTGGGCTGCCTCAGTCCAGCTGCAGTTAGCTCAGTACAACCTAGAGGCAGAGGAAGCGGCTTGGTTTTCAGCACCGTGTTGGCTGGACAGCTCCCACTGTTAGAAGAACGGCCTCGCGTTATCTGGCCTGCACTGGGCACTCTGAATACGGTGGATTCTCTCTCTCTCTCTCTCTCTCTCTCTCTCTCTCTCTCTCTCTCTCTCTCTCTCTCTCTCTCTCTCTGTCTCTGTCTCTGTCTCTGTGTCTCTGTCTCTGTCTCTCTGTTTCTCTCTCTGTCTCTCTCTCTCTGTCTCTCCATTTCTCTGTCTCTCCCTCTCTGTTTCTCTCTCTGTTTCTCTCTCTCTCTCTCTCTCTCTCTGTTTCTCTGAGAGGCTGAGAGGCTGAGAGGCTGCGGCTGCTTGATTAGACCATTAAGAGTCCCTGTCTGCGTCCCAAATGGGACCCTATTCCCTTTATAGTGCACTGCTTTTGACCAAATAAAATCAAATCAAATTTATTTATATAGCCCTTCGTACATCAGCTGATATCTCAAAGTGCTGTACAGAAACCCAGCCTAAAACCCCAAACAGCAAGCAATGTAGGTGTAGAAGCACGGTGGCTAGGAAAAACTCCCTAGAAAGGCCAATACCTAGGAAGAAACCTAGAGAGGAACCAGGCTATGTGGGGTGGCCAGTCCTCTTCTGGCTGTGCCGGGTGGAGATTATAACAGAACATGGCCAAGATGTTCAAATGTTCATAAATGACCAGCATGGTCGAATAATAATAAGGGTGAGGACACCAGAGCTGAGAAGCATAGCTGTGTCCTAAACGCCACCCTATTCTCCATAAGTTCCATTTGTCTCTGGTCTAAAGTAGTGCACTATAAACGGAATAGGGTACCATTTGGCCTGCAGAATAGTCTCTCTTACATCTCCTGGTACACTCTTAGAAAGAAAGGTGCTATATAGAACTAAAAACAGTTCTTCAGCTATAGGAGAACCCTTTGAAGAACCAAAGTAGAACCATTTTAGTTCCATGTGGAAACCTTTTGGAGGGAGTAGAGAGTAGTGTGGGAGTAGAGAGGAGGGAGGGAGTAGACAGGAGGGATGGAGGGAGTAGAGGGGAGGGAGTAGAGGGGATGTGATCTGATAGGGCCATGATGTAGATCAAGGAGAGGTTTTCTTCTTTCAGAGCGAATTGTTTGTTTTCTGGTTTCCTAGATTCATCAACAGTTTAATCATTTGTCTGGATCTGTGGGTGGACATGGAGGAGACCTCTTCTGCTAATTAGCCATCCCTCAGGCCTGTAATGTAGTGGACTAGACCTCGTCTGCTCATCAGCCATCCCTAAGGCCTGTAGTGTAGTGGAGGAGACCTCTTCTGCTCATCAGCCATCCCTAAGGCCTGTAGTGTAGTGTAAATGGAGGAGACCTTGTCTGCTCGGTAGTGACACGGTAAATTCTGTGTTATATGCATATCATCAAGTTTGCATGAGGCTGTCTTTGTGTTAACTAGGTCAGCTTCACCATGTGAGAATTAGGAGAGAAGAGGAGAGGAGAGGCGAGCATAGCCAGAGAACAAGAGGGGATAGGAGAGAAGATAAGAGGGGAGGAGAAGAGAAGAGGAGAGGAGAGGGAGTAAAGAAGAGGATGGTATAGAAGAGAGTAGAGGGGAGGTAGGGGGAGTAGAGGAGTGGGAGGGGAGGAGGGTGGGGGAGGAGTGGGGAGGGGTGTAGGGGTGGTGGGAGGAGAGGAGGGGGAGTGGGGAGGGCAGTGTTTGGATCCCCTGCATACAGAGCTGTAATGAAAAGACCATGTGACCCGTCTTCTCCCACGCAGTCACACATCTGCAGCTAGTGAGGAGCAGGAACACGCATACTAATGAAGCATCTGTATCTTAATAACCAGAAGATGCTTTCAGAACTAGAACCAGGGATGTGACTGACTAGCCTGAAGGCTACGCTGGCAACATAAAGTCAGAGGGATGTGTGTGAGTGACTGACCAGCCTGAAGGCTACGCTAGTAACATAAAGTCAGAGGGGTGTGTGTGTGAGGACAGCAACATCAAGTCAGAGGGATGTGTGTGAGGACAGCAACATATAGTCAGAGGGATGTGTGTGAGAACAGCAACATAAAGTCAGAGGGATGTGTGTGAGTGACTGACTAGCCTGAAGGCTACGCTAGTAACATAAAGTCAGAGGGGTGTGTGTGTGAGGACAGCAACATCAAGTCAGAGGGATGTGTGTGAGGACAGCAACATATAGTCAGAGGGATGTGTGTGAGGACAGCAACATAAAGTCAGAGGGATGTGTGTGAGTGACTGACTAGCCTGAAGGCTACGCTAGTAACATCAAGTCAGAGGGATGTGTGTGAGGACATCAACATAAAGTCAGAGGGATGTGTGTGAGGACAGCAACATAAAGTCAGATCGATGTGTAGTGAGGACAGCAACATCAAGTCAGAGGGATGTGTGTGAGGACAGCAACATCAAGTCAGAGGGATGTGTGTGAGGACATCAACATCAAGTCAGAGGGATGTGTGTGAGGACAGCAACATCAAGTCAGAGGGATGTGTGTGAGGACAGCAACATAAAGTCAGAGGGATGTGTGTGAGGACAGCAACATCAAGTCAGAGGGATGTGTAGTGAGGACAGCAACATAAAGTCAGAGGGATGTGTGTGAGGACAGCAACATCAAGTCAGAGGGATGTGTGTGAGGACAGCAACATAAAGTCAGATCGATGTGTAGTGAGGACAGCAACATCAAGTCAGAGGGATGTGTAGTGAGGACAGCAACATAAAGTCAGAGGGATGTGTGTGAGGACAGCAACATCAAGTCAGAGGGATGAGTGTGAGGACAGCAACATCAAGTCAGATCGATGTGTAGTGAGGACAGCAACATCAAGTCAGAGGGGTGTGTGTGAGGACAGCAACATCAAGTCAGAGGGATGTGTGTGAGGACAGCAACATCAAGTCAGAGGGATGTGTGTGAGGACAGCAACATCAAGTCAGAGGGATGTGTGTGAGGACAGCAACACCAAGTCAGAGGGATGTGTGTGAGGACAGCAACACCAAGTCAGAGGGATTCAGATTCAGAAAACTTGAATGTCCTCAAAGAGACATTCAGCAGTCATAAAACAAATAACATCTAAAAATGTAAAATAAATAGTAAAGGATATTTACAAACTAATAGGCAGGATAAGTGCTGTTTCACAGTGCAAGTGCTAAGTGAAATTAGTCCAACATTATTAAGTTGTAGAATTGCATTCGGAATAAAAGGGAACTTGGCCCTATTTTTTATTTTACGTTAGGTAGTACCTGTGTCCAGAGGGAAGGAGCTGGAATTCAGGGTGGAGTGGATGGGAAGAGTCAAACACTATGTATGGAGGGCTCTGCCCAGGTAGAGAGATGGAGGGCTCTGACCAGGTAGAGAGATGGAGGGCTCTGACCAGGTAGAGAGATGGAGGGCTCTGACCAGGTAGAGAGATGGAGGGCTCTGCCCAGGTAGAGAGATGGAGGGCTCTGCCCAGGTAGAGAGATGGAGGGCTCTGACCAGGTAGAGAGATGGAGGGCTCTGACCAGGTAGAGAGATGGAGGGCTCTGCCCAGGTAGAGAGATGGAGGGCTCTGACCAGGTAGAGAGATGGAGGGCTCTGCCCAGGTAGAGAGATGGAGGGCTCTGACCAGGTAGAGAGATGGAGGACTCGGCCTAGGTAGGGAGATGGAGGGCTCTGCCCAGGTAGAGAGATGGAGGGCTCTGCCCAGGTAGAGAGATGGAGGGCTCTGCCCAGTTAGAGAGATGGAGAGGGGAGGGATGGAAGGAGTAGAGGGGAGGGAGGGAGTATATTTGGTCAGCCTATTTGATCAGGTGTCGCCCTGGGAACCCGACTCCGGCAGCTGTCTGTAGACAGTATGTATTGTACTGGTGAAAGAACACTGCCCTGTGGGGTTCCAACTGAAGCAGTGCCCACCTCAGAGAGTGTGTTGCCAACTCGTACCTCCTGAGACCTATCAGTTAGGAAGTTGGTGATCCTTGTGATAAGCATCGAGTCCCAAGTTTCCTCTCAGTCTGTCCGCGAGGACCAATGGATCGATTGTGTTAAATGGCGATTAGAAATCTGCAAACATGATACGCACATTTACTGACCTCCAAATGTATGATACGCACATGGGGTTTACTCCCCACCAAACGCATGTACACCAGATGTAAGATCAAAAGGTCCCTCTCTCTGACCGGTATGCAAATTGGAGGGGTCAATAAGGTGGTGTTGATGTATGCCTTGATGATCTTTTCAAGAGATTTAATCAAGAGAGGGGGTCAGAGCGAACAGATCTGTAATCATTTGATGCAGACAGATGAGAGGTTTTTGGGACAGGTACAACAATAGATATTTTTCCCATAAAGATGGAATTTCCAATGTATCCAGGGACATCTGAAAGAGAGAGCAGAAGACACCTCTCAGCTGAGCAGTGTTTCAAGACACGACCACTGATGTGATCAGGCCCCGGGCTCTTTCGTGCTCCAGTGCTCTTGAACACTCGTTGTACGACTTCCTCATCAATGACAAGCGCGCTCTTGGTTGCCATGACACCCTCCTCCAGACAGGCCAGGGTAGTGGGCGTGACCCCTGTTTCAAAGCGGGTGAAGAATTTGTTTAGTTCATTGGCTGTAGAGAGGCTGTGTGTGTTTTTGTGAGGACAGCAATATAAAGTCAGAGAGATGTGTGTGAGGACAGACTACACTGAATCATCGGACCTACTGAAGAGATGAGTCTTCAATAAAGACTTTAAAGGTTGAGACAGAGTCTGCGTCTCTCACATGGGTAGGCAGACCATTCCATAAAAATGGAGCTGTATAGGAGAAAGCCCTGCCTTCAGTTTTTTGCTTAGAAATTCTAGGGACAATAAGGAGGCCTGCTTGTTGTGACTGTAGTATACGTGTAGGTATGTACGGCAAGACCATATCGGAGGTAGGACCAAGTCCATGTAATGCTGTGTAAGTTAGCAGTAAAACCTTGAAATCAGCCCGAGCTTTAACAGGAAGTCAGTGTACAGTCTGAGACAGGGACTGGTCAGAGCGTGTCTCTACAGTCGTGGCCAAACGTTTTGAGAATGACACAAATATTAATTTTCACAAAGTCTGCTGCCTCAGTTTGTATGATGGCAATTTGCATATACTCCAGAATGTTATGAAGAGTGATCAGATGAATTGCAATTAATTGCAAAGTCCCTCTTTGCCATGCAAATTAACTGAATCCCCCCCAAAAAATTCTCTGTATTTCAGCCCTGCCACAAAAGGACCAGCTGACATCATGTCAGTGATTCTCTCGTTAACACAGGTGTGAGTGTTGATGAGGTTAAGGCTGGAGATCACTCTGTCATGCTGATTGAGTTCGAATAACGGACTGGAAGCTTCAAAAGGAGGGTGGAGCTTGGAATCATTGTTCTTCCTCTGTCAATCATGGTTAACTGTGATTGACAGAAAGGGCTTCACAGGCAAAGATATTTGTGCCAGTAAGATTGCACCTAAATCAACCATTTATCGGATCATCAAGTACTTCAAGGACAGCCATTCAATTGTTGTGAAGAAGGCTTCCGGGTGCCCAAGAAAGTCCAGCAAGTGCCAGGACCGTCTCCTAAGTTGATTCAGCTGCGGGATCGGGGCACCACCAGTACAGAGCTGTCTCAGGAAGGGCAGCAGGCAGGTGTGAGTGCATCTGCATGCACAGTGAGACGAAGACTTTGGTGTCAAGAAGGGCAGCAAAGAAGCCACTTCTCTCCAGGAAAAACATCAGGGACAGACTGATATTCTGCAAAAGGTACAGGGATTGGACTGCTGAGGACTTGGGTAAAGTCATTTTCTCTGATGAATCCCCTTTCCCATTGTTTGGGGCATCCGGAAAAAAGCTTGTCCGGAGAAGACAAGGTGAGCGCTACCATCAGTCCTGTGTCATGCCAAAAGTAAAGCATCCTGAGACCATTCATGTGTGGGGTTGCTTCTCAGCCAAGGGAGTGGGCTCACTCCCAATTTTGCCTAAGAACACAGCAATGAATAAAGAATGGTACCAACACATCCTCCAAGAGCAACTTCTCCCAACCATCCAGGAACAGTTTGGTGATGAACAATGCCTTTTCCAGCATGATGGCGCACCTTGCCATAAGGAAAAAGTGGCCAAATCAATTGTCTTAAATCATTTATTTATTACTAAGTAAGTAATACACAGAAATGCATAAACAAACAAAGGTAAATGTAATGATAGGAGGATGTGCCCTAGTGGGCTAAACCGGCATGGTGGCTTGTTGGACAAAGGAGAAGTGGGGGTCGACTAAGAAGTCACTACAGAGTTAATATAACAATTTAAATGCTAATCCTTCACACATGAAGGCTCACTCATTCGGGGAACAATTGCAATCAATATATATACACTGCTCAAGAAAATAAAGGGAACACTTAAAAAACACAATGCAACTCCAAGTCAATCACACTTCTGTGAAATCAAACTGTCCACTTAGGAAGCAACACTGATTGACAATAAATTTCACATGCTGTTGTGCAAATGGAATAGACAACCGGTAGAAATTATAGGCAATTAGCAAGACACCCCCAATAAAGGAGTGGTTCTGCAGGTGGGGACCACAGACCACTTCTCAGTTCCTATGCTTCCTGGCTGATGTTTTGGTCACTTTGAATGCTGGCGGTGCTTTCACTCTAGTGGTAGCATGAGCCGGAGTCTACAACCCACACAAGTGGTTCAGGTAATGCAGCTCATCCAGGATGGCATATCAATGCGAGCTGTGGCAAGAAGGTTTGAAAGATGAAAAGCAGGTTCACACTGAGCACATGTGACAGACGTGACAGTCTGGAGACGCCGTGGAGAACGTTCTGCTGCCTGCAACATCCTCCAGCATGACCGGTTTGGCGGTGGGTCAGTCATGGTGTGGGGTGGCATTTCTTTGGGGGCCGCACAGCCCTCCATGTGCTCGCCAAAGGTAGCCTGACTGCCAATAGATACCGAGATGAGATCCTCAGACCCCTTGGTGCGGTTGGCCCTGGGTTCCTCCTAATGCAAGACAATGCTAGACCTCATGTGGCTGGAGTGTGTCAGCAGTTCCTGCAAGAGGAAGGCAGTGATGCTATGGACTGGCCCGCCCGTTCCCCAGACCTGAATCCAATTGAGCACATCTGGGACATCATGTCTCGCTCCATCCACCAACGCCACGTTGCACCACAGACTGTCCAGGAGTTAGCGAATGCTTTAGTCCAGGTCTGGCAGGAGATCCCTCAGGAGACCATCCGCCACCTCATCAGGAGCATGCCCAGGTCATACAGGCACGTGGAGGCCACACACACTACTGAACCTCATTTTGACTTGTTTTAAGGACATTACATCAAAGTTGGATCAACCTGAAGTGTGGGTTTCCACTTAAATTTTGAGTGTGACTCCAAATCCAGACCTCCATGGGTTGATACATTTGATTTCCATTGATAATTTTTGTGTGATTTTGTTGTCAGCACATTCAACTATGTAAAGAAAAAAGTATTTAATCAAAATATTTAATTCATTCAGATCTAGGATGTGTTATTTTAGTGTTCCCTTCATTTTTTTGAGCAGTGTATTTACGCTCAGTGTGTCGTCTTGATCGCTGGTGAAAAGTCTTTATTTTGTAGAATTGTCCGTCTCTCTCCCTCTGTCTTGGTTAGAGGGGATAGTTCAAAGTGACATTCTTTATAGAATGGATGTTTCGGCGGTTGTCGTTCTTCTCGTTCAATGATACCGAATTCCTAGTTGCAGACTAGTAATTAATATCAAAGACTTGTTCTCATTCTGTCGGTATCGATAGTCTAAGAGTTTAACCACGTGGTATGGTTAAAGGATTCAGCAATGGTCTGCAACCTTTGGCCATCTCGTAATTGAGGTAAGCTTGGTCTACAACCTTTGTTCCCCTCCTAATGGAGAAAAACATGGTCTGGTGATAATTTCTCAAAGTTGGGTTGCATTCGGATTGGCAGAAAAGGGCTGTCCCAGGATGTCTGACCCTAACTGGGCTCAGGGGCGGTCCAGGATGTCTGACCCTAACTGGGCTCAGGGGCGGTCCAGGATGTCTGACCCTAACTGGGCTCAGGGGTGGTCCAGGATGTCTGACCCTAACTGGGCTCAGGGGCGGTTCAGGAAGTCTGTACAGTATATATAACAGTGTTCCTCTACAGTGTGTATATATAACAGTATTCCTCTACAGTATATATAACAGTATATATACAGTATATATAACAGTGTTCCTCTACAGTATATAACAGTATATCTACAGTATATAACAGTATAACAGTATGGGGGCTACCCCGGCAGAGCGCAGACTGTGGGATACCCCGGCAGAGCGCAGACTGTGGGCTACCCCGGCAGAGTGCAGACTGTGGGCTACCCCGGCAGAGCGCAGACTGTGGGCTACCCCGGCAGACTGGGGGCTACCCCGGCAGACTGGGGGCTACCCCGGCAGAGCGCAGACTGGGGGCTACCCCGGCAGAGAGCAGACTGGGGGTTACCCCGGCAGAGCGCAGACTGGGGGCTACCCCGGCAGAGAGCAGACTGGGGGTTACCCCGGCAGAGAGCAGACTGTGGGCTACCCCGGCAGAGAGCAGACTGGGGGCTACCCCGGCAGACTGGGGGCTACCCCGGCAGAGCGCAGACTGTGGGCTACCCCGGCAGAGAGCAGAATGGGGGCTGCCCCAGCAGACCTCGCTAGACTATAATTATCACAACATGATTATGTTTGTCCTGTTTACAGAAGAGCTTAGAACACCTAAGTTTGTTAATATAGTATTTGTAATGCTTGATGCTCATATTCAATAGTTTTGGGTGGGTTTTTATTTATTTATTTGATTTGGATTAGACAGTGAAGAGGAGAGAGGAATGGTAGGACGGTTTGTGAGTCAGAAGGGCATGAGTCAGCTGTGAACCTGTGCTGACTCTAGTAGTCTAGACTGGACATGTGATCCGGCATGAGTCAGATGTGAACCCGTGCTGACTCTAATAGTCTAGACTGGACATGTGATCCGAGGTCCACCACACTAACTGTTGGACCACACAGAACACAGGGCTCCATACTGTACATTATGGATGTAACTTTCTCTCACAGAAAGGAAACAGAAAGTAAGTAGAAAGGGAACAGAAAGGAAACAGAAAGGGAACAGAAAGGGAACAGAAAGGAAGTAGAAAGGGAACAGAAAGGAAACAGAAAGGAAACAGACAGGGAACAGAAAGGGAACCGAAAGGAAGTAGAAAGGGAACAGAAAGGAAACAGAAAGGAAACAGAAAGGTAGTAGAAAGGGAACAGAAAGGAAGTAGAAAGAGAACAGAAAGGAAACAGAAAGGAAGTAGAAAGGGAACAGAAAGGAAACAGAAAGGGAACAGAAAGGAAGTAGAAAGGAAAAATAAAGGAAGTAGAAAAGGAACAGAAAGGGAGCAGAAAGGAAGTAGAAAGGGAACAGAAAGGAAACAGAAAGGAAGCAGAAAGGGAACAGAAAGGAAACAAAAGGGAAACAGAAAGGGAACAGAAAGGAAGTAGAAAGGGAACAGAAAGGGAACAGAAAGGAAACAGAAAGGAAACAGACAGGGAACAGAAAGGGAACCGAAAGGAAGTAGAAAGGGAACAGAAAGGAAGTAGAAAGGAAACAGAAAGGAAACAGAAAGGAAGTAGAAAGGGAACAGAAAGGAAGTAGAAAGAGAACAGAAAGGAAGTAGAAAGGAAGTAGAAAGGGAACAGAAAGGAAACAGAAAGGAAACAGAAAGGGAACAGAAAGGAAGTAGAAAGGAAAAATAAAGGAAGTAGAAAAGGAACAGAAAGGGAGCAGAAAGAAAACAGAAAGGAAGTAGAAAGGAAACAAAGGAAGTAGAAAGGAAACAGAAAGGAAGTAGAAAGGGAACAGAAAGGAAACAGAAAGGAAGCAGAAAGGGAACAGAAAGGAAACAAAAGGGAAACAGAAAGGGAACAGAAAGGAAGTAGAAAGGAAACAGAAAGGAAACAGAAAGGGAACAGAAAGGAAACAGAATATATAACAGTATTCCTCTACAGTATATATAACAGTATATATACAGTATATATAACAGTGTTCCTCTACAGTATATAACAGTATATCTACAGTATATAACAGTATAACAGTATGGGGGCTACCCCGGCAGAGCGCAGACTGTGGGATACCCCGGCAGAGCGCAGACTGTGGGATACCCAGGCAGAGCGCAGACTGTGGGCTACCCCGGCAGAGCGCAGACTGTGGGCTACCCCGGCAGAGCGCAGACTGTGGGCTACCCCGGCAGACTGTGGGCTACCCCGGCAGACTGTGGGCTACCCCGGCAGACTGTGGGCTACCCCGGCAGAGAGCAGAATGGGGGCTGCCCCAGCAGACCTCGCTAGACTATAATTATCACAACATGATTATGTTTGTCCTGTTTACAGGAGAGCTTAGAACACCTAAGTTTGTTAATATAGTATTTGTAATGCTTGATGCTCATATTCAATAGTTTTGGGTGGGTTTTTATTTATTTATTTGATTTGGATTAGACAGTGAAGAGGAGAGAGGAATGGTAGGACGGTTTGTGAGTCAGAAGGGCATGAGTCAGCTGTGAACCTGTGCTGACTCTAGTAGTCTAGACTGGACATGTGATCCGGCATGAGTCAGATGTGAACCCGTGCTGACTCTAATAGTCTAGACTGGACATGTGATCCGAGGTCCACCACACTAACTGTTGGACCACACAGAACACAGGGCTCCATACTGTACATTATGGATGTAACTTTCTCTCGCAGAAAGGAAACAGAAAGGAAGTAGAAAGGGAACAGAAAGGAAACAGAAAGGGAACAGAAAGGGAACAGAAAGGAAGTACAAAGGGAACAGAAAGGAAACAGATAGGGAACAGAAAGGGAACCGAAAGGAAGTAGAAAGGGAACAGAAAGGAAACAGAAAGGAAACAGACAGGGAACAGAAAGGGAACCGAAAGGAAGTAGAAAGGGAACAGAAAGGAAACAGAAAGGAAACAGACAGGGAACAGAAAGGGAACCGAAAGGAAGTAGAAAGGGAACAGAAAGGAAGTAGAAAGGAAACAGAAAGGAAACAGAAAGGAAGTAGAAAGGGAACAGAAAGGAAGTAGAAAGAGAACAGAAAGGAAACAGAAAGGAAGTAGAAAGGGAACAGAAAGGAAGTAGAAAGAGAACAGAAAGGAAACAGAAAGGAAGTAGAAAGGAAGTAGAAAGGAAACAGAAAGGAAACAGAAAGGGAACAGAAAGGAAACAGAACGGAAGTAGAAAGGGAACAGAAAGGAAGTAGAAAGGGAACAGAAAGGAAGTAGAAAGGAAACAGAAAGGAAACAGAAAGGAAGTAGAAAGGGAACAGAAAGGAAGTAGAAAGAGAACAGAAAGGAAACAGAAAGAGAACAGAAAGGAAACAGAAAGGAAGTAGAAAGGAAGTAGAAAGGGAACAGAAAGGAAACAGAAAGGAAACAGAAAGGGAACAGAAAGGAAGTAGAAAGGAAAAATAAAGGAAGTAGAAAAGAAACAGAAAGGGAACAGAAAGAAAACAGAAAGGAAGTAGAAAGGGAACAGAAAGGAAGTATGTCCACATAGCCTGGTTCCTCTCTAGGTTTCTTCCTAGGTTTTGGCCTTTCTAGGGAGTTTTTCCTAGCCACCGTGCTTCTCCACCTGCATTGCTTGCTGTTTGGGGTTTTAGGCTGGGTTTCTGTACAGCACTTTGAGATATCAGCTGATGTACGAAGGGCTATATAAATAAATTTGATTTGATTTGATTTGATTTGAAGTAGAAAGGGAACAGAAAGGAAACAGAAAGGGACAGAGAGGGAACAGAAAGGAAGGAGAAAGGAAAAGAAGTGAATGTAGAATGCAGGGAGAGTACTCCTGAGATGTTATATTTTATTTAACATTGCCCCATTAAGTCAGAAGTAGCTGTGTTGTAGATCATAATAACCACCTCATAAATCATGTAGAGACAGTCCTGTTGGAATCAATAGAGAGAATCAGCCCTATTGGAAACAAGAGAGAATCAGAGAAGATTACAATTTGGGAGACCTTGGATGTTTGTGTAGGGTGGCCTCTTGACAAGATCGTGAAATAGTGAGTTGGTTTAACAACAAATAGAAGTGATTCCTCAGTGGAGAGGAGAGGAGGGAGGGAGGGAGGGCAGTTTCACACAGTATTACATCTATTACACTACTTCTTTATTTCGGGAAGCACTCAAATGGCACCCTATTCCCTACATTCCTATAGGGCTCTGGTCAAAAGTAGTGCACTATCTCTGGTCAAAAGTAGTGCACTATTTAGGAAATAGGGTGTCATTTGGGACAGTGACTTGTTGTCTCTGAGGGTATACTTTGGTGTGCTACAGTATGATATAGGACTATCATATTCCCCTCCTAGTATACAGCCCTCTCATCTGTCAACACTACTCTGATGTTTGACAGGATTGCTCCTCTCATCAGTCAACACTAGACTGTTGTTGGACAGGATTCCTCCTCTCATCAGTCAACACTACTCTGATGTTGGACAGGATTCCTCCTCTCATCAGTCAACACTAGACTGTTGTTGGACAGGATTCCTCCTCTCATCAGTCAACACTACTCTGATGTTGGACAGGATTCCTCCTCTCATCAGTCAACACTAGACTGTTGTTGGACAGGATTCCTCCTCTCATCAGTCAACACTACTCTGATGTTGGACAGGATTCCTCCTCTCATCAGTCAACACTAGACTGTTGTTGGACAGGATTCCTCCTCTCATCAGTCAACACTACTCTGATGTTGGACAGGATTCCTCCTCTCATCAGTCAACACTACTCTGATGTTGGACAGGATTCCTCCTCTCATCAGTCAACACTACTCTGTTGTTGGACAGGATTCCTCCTCTCATCTGTCAACACTACTCTGTTGTTGGACAGGATTCCTCCTCTCATCAGTCAACACTACTCTGTTGTTGGACAGGATTCCTCCTCTCATCAGTCAACACTACTCTGTTGTTGGTCATGATTACCTCTGTCATCTGTCTTCAACAGTCATCAGTCAACACTACTGTGTTGTTGGACAGGATTCCTCCTCTCATCAGTCAACACAACTCTGTTGTTGAACATGATTACCTCTGTCACCTGTCTGCATCAGTCATCTGTCAACACTACTGTGTTGTTGGACATGATTACCTCTCATCTGTCTGCATCAGTCATCTGTCAACACTAATATGTTGTTGGACATGATTACCTCTGTCATCTGTCTGCATCAGTCATCTGTCAACACTACTGTGTTGTTGGACAGGATTACCCCTCTCATCTGTCAACACTACTGTGTTGTTGGACAGGATTACCTCTGTCACCTGTCTGCATCAGTCATCTGTCAACACTACTGTGTTGTTGGACAGGATTACCTCTGTCACCTGTCTGCATCAGTCATCTGTCAACACTACTGTGTTGTTGGACAGGATTACCCCTCTCATCTGTCAACACTACTGTGTTGTTGGACAGGATTACCTCTGTCACCTGTCTGCATCAGTCATCTGTCAACACTACTGTGTTGTTGGACAGGATTACCTCTGTCACCTGTCTGCATCAGTCATCTGTCAACACTACTGTGTTGTTGGACAGGATTACCCCATTACCACTAGTGTAATGTATTTCTCTCATATCTCTACTTCTACCATTACCACTAGTATCATTTATTCAATGACACATTCAATTAGTTAAAACCCTATTTTAATAGGTATTGCATTTGTTTGTAATTAAGTAGAATGCCCTGCATACTATCTCAGTTAATTCACTGCATCATTAAGGTGTCCAGTTGAGCTTATTTTTTAACCTACGTAATTGTAGTGTGCGCAGTACTCTATATATTTTGATCTAATTCCCTGAGATCTGGATCTTCTCTGGAAAATCATTATTTTAGTATTTTTGGGGTTTACTGCCAGGGCCCAGGTCGGGTAGTACTGCTCTAGCAGGTCCAGGCTCTGCTGTAGGCCTGGTGCTGTGGGGGTTTACTGCCAGGGCCCAGGTCTGGCAGTACTGCTCTAGCAGGTCCAGGCTCTGCTGTAGGCCATGTGTTGTGGGTGTTTACTGCCAGGGCCCAGGTCTGGCAGTACTGCTGTAGGCCAGGTGCTCTGGGTGACAGCAGGCATAGGTCATCTGCGAAGAGCAGGCATTTAACCTCTAAACTGTGGAGACTAACACCATGAGTTGAGGATTTTTCTAGAATAGTGGCCAATTCATTGATGTAAATATTGAAGACTGCAGGGCTTTTGCAACCCTGGCGAAGGCTCCGCCCCCTGGTTAAAGAATTATGTTCTTTTCTTGACAGTTTTGATGCTGCACATATTGGCAGTAGACATTGATTTAATTATGTCATGTTTTACCCCCTACACCACTTTCAATATCTTTGTAGAACAGTCCTGTATGCCAAATAGAATCAAAAGCTTTTTGGAAGTCGATAAAGCAAGAATACCTTTTAGTATTATTTTGGTGGACATGTCTATCTATCAGGGTGTGTAGGGTGTAAATATGATCAGTTGTGCAATGTTTTGTTATAAATCCAATTTGGCTTTTACTTAAGACATTGTGCTTATTAAGGAAGTTAAGAACTCTTACATTTATGACACTACAGAAAACCTTCCCCAGGTTACTGTTCACACAAATGCCTCTGTAAAACCTTCCCCAGGTTACTGTTCACACAAATGCCTCTGTAAAACCTTCCCCAGGTTACTGTTCACACAAATGCATCTGTAAAACCTTCCCCAGGTTACTGTTCACACAAATGCCTCTGTAAAACCTTCCCCAGGTTACTGTTCACACAAATGCCTCTGTAAAACCTTCCCCAGGTTACTGTTCACACAAATGCCTCTGTAAAACCTTCCCCAGGTTACTGTTCACACAAATGCCTCTGTAAAACCTTCCCCAGGTTACTGTTCACACAAATGCCTCTGTAAAACCTTCCCCAGGTTACTGTTCACACAAATGCCTCTGTAAAACCTTCCCCAGGTTACTGTTCACACAAATGCCTCTGTAAAACCTTCCCCAGGTTACTGTTCACACAAATGCCTCTGTAAAACCTTCCCCAGGTTACTGTTCACACAAATGCCTCTGTAAAACCTTCCCCAGGTTACTGTTCACACAAATGCCTCTGTAAAACCTTCCCCAGGTTACTGTTCACACAAATGCCTCTGTAATTGTTTGGGTCAAATGTGTCTCCGTTCTTAAAGATTGGGGTTATGAGTCCTTGATTCCAGATGTCAGGGAAATAACTTACACTCAGGATTAATATACAGCTTTAATATAGCATATTGACATTTTGCACTAGTGAATTTGAGCATCTGCATCTATCAGTATCCACAGGATAACAGCTCTGTAACATAGTCCAAATTTCAATGAAAATGGATGAACAAACTTTTGCTTAAGCAACTAATGTGTCTAAAACGATGGCTGCTGCCCTGTTACTGCTGCCCTGTTTCTGCTGCCCTGTTACTGCTGCCCTGTTACTGCTGCCCTGTTACTACTGCCCTGTTACTACTGCCCTGTTACTACTGACCTGTTACTACTGCCCTGTTACTGCTGCCCTGTTATTACTGCCCTGTTACTGCTGCCCTGTTACTGCTGCCCTGTTACTGCTGCCCTGTTACTGCTGCCCTGTTACTACTGCCCTGTTACTACTGACCTGTTACTACTGCCCTGTTACTACTGCCCTGTTACTAATGACCTGTTACTGTTGCCCTGTTACTACTGCCCTGTTACTGCTGCCCTGTTACTGCTGACCTGTTACTACTGCCCTGTTACTACTGCCCTGTTACTACTGACCTGTTACTGCTGCCCTGTTACTACTGCCCTGTTTCTGCTGCCCTGTTACTGCTGCCCTGTTACTGCTGCCCTGTTACTACTGCCCTGTTACTACTGCCCTGTTACTACTGCCCTGTTACTACTGCCCTGTTACTACTGCCCTGTTACTACTGACCTGTTACTACTGCCCTGTTACTACTGCCCTGTTACTACTGCCCTGTTACTACTGACCTGTTACTACTGCCCAGGGCTGCCCTGTTACTACTGCCATGTTACTACTGCCCTGTTACTACTGCCCTGTTACTACTGACCTGTTACTACTGCCCTGTTACTACTGCCCTGTTACTACTGACCTGTTACTGCTGCCCTGTTACTACTGCCGTGTTACTACTGCCCTGTTACTACTGCCTTGTTACTGCTGACCTGTTATTACTGACCTGTTACTACTGCCCTGTTACTACTGCCCTGTTACTACTGACCTGTTACTGCTGCCCTGTTAGTACTGCCCTGTTACTACTGCCCTGTTACTACTGCCCTGTTACTGCTGACCTGTTATTACTGACCTGTTACTACTGCCCTGTTACTACTGACCTGTTACTGCTGCCCTGTTAGTACTGCCCTGTTACTACTGCCCTGTTACTGCTGACCTGTTACTGCTGACCTGTTACTACTGCCCTGTTACTGCTGCCCTGTTACTACTGCCCTGTTACTGCTGCCCTGTTACTGCTGCCCTGTTACTACTGCCATGTTACTACTGCCCTGTTACTGCTGCCCTGTTTCTGCTGCCCTGTTACTACTGACCTGTTACTGCTGCCCTGTTACTGCTGACCTGTTACTGCTGTCCTGTTACTACTGCCATGTTACTACTGCCATGTTAGTACTGCCCTGTTACTGCTGCCCTGTTTCTGCTGCCCTGTTACTACTGCCCTGTTACTACTGCCCTGTTACTACTGCCCTGTTACTACTGCCCTGTTACTGCTGCCCTGTTACTGCTGACCTGTTACTACTGATGAATGAAAATGATTTGTTACTCTGTTTCAGACACATAGAGAACTGGACAGGACTTCAGACTCTGAGAGACGTGGACATGGAGCTGTACACTGGACTACAGAGGCTGTAAGTGTTGATACAACAGGGCAGCGTCCCAAGTGTTACCCTATTCCCTATAAATTGCACTACTTTAGAGCCCTATGGCACCCGATTCCCTATATAGTGCACTACTTTAGACCAGGGCCCTATGACACCCTATTCCCTATATAGTGCACTATATTAGACCAGAGCCCTATGCCACCCTATCCCCTATATAGTGCACTACTTTAGACCAGAGCCCTATGGCACCCTATTCTCTATATAGTGCACTACTTTAGACCAGAGCCCGACGGCACCCTATATAGTGCACTACTTTAGATCAGAGCCCTATGGCACCCTATCCCCTATATAATCCACTACTTTTGACTTTTGAAGTAGTGACCTATGTTTAGCAATACAGCCATAGGCAGCTGTCTAAAGAAAGGCTAAGCTATGGGAATATAGACAGCTGTCTTGAGAAAGGCTAAGCTATGGGAATATAGGCAGCTGTCTAAAGAAAGGCTAAGCTATGGGAATATAGGCAGCTGTCTAAAGAAAGGCTAAGCTATGGGAATATAGGCAGCTGTCTGAAGAAAGGCTAAGCTATGGGAATATAGGCAGCTGTCTAAAGAAAGGCTAAGCTATGGGAATATAGGCAGCTGTCTGAAGAAAGGCTAAGCTATGGGAATATAGGCAGCTGTCTAAAGAAAGGCTAAAATATGGGAATATTTGCTGCAAACGTGGAACTAGACCCAGAGAGCTAGCCATGGGAATGTGTCCATTATGGGGACTGGTAGAGGGGGTGCTAGCCATGGGAATGTGTCCATTATGGGGACTGGTAGAGGGGGTGCTAGCCATGGGAATGTGTCCATTATGGGGACTGGTAGAGGGGGTGCTAGCCATGGGAATGTGCCCATTATGGGGACTGGTAGAGGGGGTGCTAGCCATGGGAATGTGTCCATTATGGGGACTGGTAGAGGGGGTGCTAGCCATGGGAATGTGTCCATTATGGGGACTGGTAGAGGGGGTGCTAGCCATGGGAATGTGTCCATTATGGGGACTGGTAGAGGGGGTGCTAGCCATGGGAATGTGTCCATTATGGGGACTGGTAGAGGGGGTGCTAGCCATGGGAATGTGTCCATTATGGGGACTGGTAGAGGGGGTGCTAGCCATGGGAATGTGTCCATTATGGGGACTGGTAGAGCAGCATATGCTGTTTGCACTGTAACTCTTAGAAGAACGGTACAGAATCAATGTGGAGGCTATATACAGGGTGTTACGGTACAGAGTCAATGTGGAGGCTATATACAGGGGGTACCGGTACAGAGTCAATGTGGAAGCTATATACAGGGGGTACCGGTACAGAGTTGATGTAGAGGCTATATACAGGGGGTACCGGTACAGAGTCAATGTGGAGGTTATATACAGGGGGTACCAGTACAGGGTCAATGTGGAGGCTATATACAGGGGGTACCGGTACAGAGTCAATGTGGAGGCTATATACAGGGGGTACCGGTACAGAGTCAATGTGGAGGCTATATATACAGGGGGTACCGGTACAGAGTCAATGTGGAGGCTATATACAGGGGGTACCGGTACAAAGTCAATGTGGAGGCTATATACAGGGTGTTACGGTACAGAATCAATGTGGAGGCTATATACAGGTGGTACCGGTACAGAGTCAATGTGTAGACTATATACAGGTGGTACCGGTATAGAGTCAATGTGGAGGCTATATACAGGGGGTACCGGTACAGAGTCAATGTGGAGACTATGTACAGGGGGTACCGGTACTGTGTCAATGTGGAGGCTATTTACATTGGGTACCAGTACATAGTCAATGTGGAGGCTATATATAGGGGGTACCGGTACAGAGTCAATGTGGAGGCTATATACAGGGTGTACCGGTACAGAGTCAATGTGGAGGCTATATACAGGGGTACCGGTACTATTTGCTCTTTGCATAAATCTGTCCATGACCAAGCTGATTATAATATGACCAAGCTGATTATAATATGACCAAGCTGATTAAAGACCAAGCTGATTATAATATGACCAAGCTGATTAAAGACCAAGGTGATTATAATATGACCAAGCTGATTAAAGACCAAGCTGATTATAATATGACCAAGCTGATTAAAGACCAAGCTGATTAAAGACCAAACTGATTAAAGACCAATCTGATTATAATATGACCAATCTGATTATAATATGACCAAGCTGATTATAATATGACCAAGCTGATTATAATATGACCAAGCTGATTAAAGACCAAGCTGATTATAATATGACCAAGCTGATTATAATATGACCAAGCTGATTATAATATGACCAAGCTGATTATAATATGACCAAGCTGATTAAAGACCAAGCTGATTATAACATGACCAAGCTGATTATAATATGACCAAGCTGATTAAAGACCAAGCTGATTATAATATGACCAAGCTGATTATAATATGACCAAGCTGATTAAAGACCAAGCTGATTATAATATGACCAAGCTGATTAAAGACCAAGCTGATTATAATATGACCAAGCTGATTATAATATGACCAAGCTGATTAAAGACCAAGCTGATTATAATATGACCAAGCTGATTAAAGACCAAGCTGATTATAATATGACCAATCTGATTATAATATGACCAAGCTGATTAAAGACCAAGCTGATTATAATATGACCAAGCTGATTATAATATGACCAAGCTGATTATAATATGACTGAGCTGATTAAAGACCAAGCTGATTAAAGACCAAACTGATTAAAGACCAATCTGATTATAGTAAGACCAATCTGATTATAGTAAGACCAAGCTGATTATAATATGACCAAGCTGATTATAATATGACCAAGCTGATTATACTATGACCAAGCTGATTATAATATGACCAAGCTGATTATAATATGACCAAGCTGATTAAAGACCAAGCTGATTATACTATGACCAAGCTGATTATACTATGACCAAGCTGATTAAAGACCAAGCTGATTATACTATGACCAAGCTGATTATACTATGACCAAGCTGATTATAATATGACCAAGCTGATTAAAGACCAAGCTGATTATACTATGACCAAGCTGATTAAAGACCAAGCTGATTAAAGACCAAGCTGATTATAATGAGACCAAGCTGATTAAAGACCAAGCTGATTAAAGACCAAGCTGATTATAACATGACCAAGCTGATTATAATATGACCAAGCTGATTAAAGACCAAGCTGATTAAAGACCAAGCTGATTAAAGACCAAGCTGATTAAAGACCAAGCTGATTAAAGACCAAGATGATTATAATATGACCAAGCTGATTAAAGACCAAGCTGATTAAAGACCAAGCTGATTAAAGACCAAGCTGATTATAACATGACCAAGCTGATTATAATATGACCAAGCTGATTAAAGACCAAGCTGATTATAATATGACCAAGCTGATTATAATATGACCAAGCTGATTATAATATGACCAAGCTGATTATAATATGACCAAGCTGATTAAAGACCAAGCTGATTAAAGACCAAGCTGATTATAACATGACCAAGCTGATTATAATATGACCAAGCTGATTATAACATGACCAAGCTGATTATAACATGACCAAGCTGATTAAAGACCAAGCTGATTATAATACGACTAAGCTGAATAAAGACCAAGCTGATTAAAGACCAAGCTGATTATAACATGACCAAGCTGATTATAATATGACCAAGCTGATTAAAGACCAAGCTGATTATAATACGACCAAGCTGAATAAAGACCAAGCTGATTATAATATGACCAAGCTGATTATAATAAGACCAAGCTGATTATAATATGACCAAGCTGATTATAATATGACCAAGCTGATTAAAGACCAAGCTGATTAAAGACCAAGCTGATTATAATATGACCAAGCTGATTATAATATGACCAAGCTGATTAAAGACCAAGCTGATTAAAGACCAAGCTGATTATAATAAGACCAAGCTGATTATAATATGACCAAGCTGATTAAAGACCAAGCTGATTAAAGACCAAGCTGATTATAATATGACCAAGCTGATTATAATATGACCAAGCTGATTAAAGACCAAGCTGATTAAAGACCAAGCTGATTAAAGACCAAGCTGATTAAAGACCAAGCTGATTATAATATGACCAAGCTGATTATAATATGACCAAGCTGATTATAATATGACCAAGCTGATTATAATATGACCAAGCTGATTATAATATGACCAAGCTGATTATAATATGACCAAGCTGATTAAAGACCAAGCTGATTAAAGACCAAGCTGATTAAAGACCAAGCTGATTAAAGACCAAGCTGATTATAATATGACCAAGCTGATTATAATATGACCAAGCTGATTATAATATGACCAAGCTGATTATAATAAGACCAAGCTGATTATAATATGACCAAGCTGATTAAAGACCAAGCTGATTATAATATGACCAAGCTGATTAAAGACCAAGCTGATTATAATACGACCAAGCTGATTAAAGACCAAGCTGATTATAATAAGACCAAGCTGATTATAATATGACCAAGCTGATTAAAGACCAAGCTGATTAAAATATGACCAAGCTGATTATAATACGACCAAGCTGATTATAATATGACCAAGCTGATTAAAGACCAAGCTGATTATAATATGACCAAGCTGATTATAATATGACCAAGCTGATTATAATACGACCAAGCTGATTATAATATGACCAAGCTGATTAAAGACCAAGCTGATTATAATAAGACCAAGCTGATTATAATATGACCAAGCTGATTAAAGACCAAGCTGATTATAATATGACCAAGCTGATTATAATATGACCAAGCTGATTATAATATGACCAAGCTGATTATAATATGACCAAGCTGATTAAAGACCAAGCTGATTATAATATGACCAAGCTGATTAAAGACCAAGCTGATTAAAGACCAAGCTGATTATAATATGACCAAGCTGATTATAATATGACCAAGCTGATTAAAGACCAAGCTGATTAAAGACCAAGCTGATTATAATAAGACCAAGCTGATTATAATATGACCAAGCTGATTAAAGACCAAGCTGATTAAAGACCAAGCTGATTATAATAAGACCAAGCTGATTATAATATGACCAAGCTGATTAAAGACCAAGCTGATTAAAGACCAAGCTGATTATAATATGACCAAGCTGATTAAAGACCAAGCTGATTATAATATGACCAAGCTGATTAAAGACCAAGCTGATTATAATACGACCAAGCTGATTAAAGACCAAGCTGATTATAATAAGACCAAGCTGATTATAATAAGACCAAGCTGATTATAATATGACCAAGCTGATTAAAGACCAAGCTGATTAAAATATGACCAAGCTGATTATAATACGACCAAGCTGATTATAATATGACCAAGCTGATTAAAGACCAAGCTGATTATAATATGACCAAGCTGATTATAATATGACCAAGCTGATGACAACATGGGAGAACATTAGAAGACTTCTGCCTTCTGAAATCGTTCAGTACCAACATTAATCACTTCTTCTACTGTCTGTTTGTTCATGTGTCTTTCAGAATCATTATAAACTGCAGTCTGCACTCTATCCAGGCCCGGGCTTTCTCCCAGAACCCTCATCTACGATACATGTGAGTCTATAAATACGAGCTGAACTTTGACTTCAGACAGAACGTCCTGCTGGGCCATGGGGACAGGCTATAATAAAGAGTTCAGGCTGAATGTCTGTCTCTGGGTTGGTAGAGAGGCTTTTATGACACCGACCTACACAACCAAATCAAATCAAATCAAATTTATTTATATAGCCCTTCGTACATCAGCTGATATCTCAAAGTGCTGTACAGAAACCCAGCCTAAAACCCCAAACAGCAAGCAAAGCAGGTGTAGAAGCACGGTGGCTAGGAAAAACTCCCTAGAAAGGCCAATACCTAGGAAGAAACCTAGAGAGGAACCAGGCTATGTGGGGTGGCCAGTCCTCTTCTGGCTGTGCCGGGTGGAGATTATAACAGAACATGGCCAAGATGTTCAAATGTTCATAAATGACCAGCATGGTCGAATAATAATAAGGCAGAACAGTTGAAACTGGAGCAGCAGCACAGTCAGGTGGAAGTTGAAACTGGAGCAGCAGCATGGCCAGGTGGACTGGGGACAGCAAGGAGTCATCATGTCAGGTAGTCCTGGGGCATGGTCCTAGGGCTCAGGTCAGTTGAAACTGGAACAGCAGCATGGCCAGGTGGACTGGGGACAGCAAGGAGTCATCATGTCAGGTAGTCCTGGGGCATGGTCCTAGGGCTCAGGTCCTCCGAGAGAGAGAAAGAAAGAGAGAAGGAGAGAATTAGAGAACGCACACTTAGATTCACACAGGACACCGAATAGGACAGGAGAAGTACTCCAGATATAACAAACTGACCCCAGCCCCCCGACGCATAAACTACTGCAGCATAAATACTGGAGGCTGAGACAGGAGGGGTCAGGAGACACTGTGGCCCCATCCGAGGACACCCCCGGACAGGGCCAAACAGGAAGGATATAACCCCACCCACTTTGCCAAAGCACAGCCCCCACACCACTAGAGGGATATCTTCAACCACCAACTTACCATCCTGAGACAAGGCTGAGTATAGCTCACAAAGATCTCCGCCACGGCACAACCCAAGGGGGGGGCGCCAACCCAGACAGGATGACCACAACAGTGAATCAACCCACTCAGGTGACGCACCCCCTCCAGGGACGGCATGAGAGAGCCCCAGCAAGCCAGTGACTCAGCCCCTGTAATAGGGTTAGAGGCAGAGAATCCCAGTGGAAAGAGGGAACAGTTGGCTGCATGATGCATGACATCAGTGGCTGTCTCTGTGTAACACGTGTCTCAGAGTGACCCCTATGTAACCTTGTCCCTCAGAGTGACCCCTATGTCACCTTGTCCCTCAGAGTGACCCCTATGTAACCTTGTCTCTCAGAGTGACCCCTATGTAATCTTGTCTCTCAGTGTGACCCCTATGTAACCTTGTCTCTCAGAGTGACCCCTATATAACCTTGTCTCTCAGAGTGACCCCTATGTAACCTTGTCTCTCAGTGTGACCCCTATATAACCTTGTCTCTCAGTGTGACCCCTATATAACCTTGTGTCTCAGAGTGACCCCTATGTAACCTTGTCTCTCAGAGTGACCCCTATATAACCTTGTCCCTCAGAGTGACCCCTATATAACCTTGTCTCTCAGAGTGACCCCTATATAACCTTGTGTCTCAGAGTGACCCATATGTAACCTTGTCTCTCAGAGTGACCCCTATATAACCTTGTCCCTCAGAGTGACCCCTATATAACCTTGTCTCTCAGAGTGACCCCTATGTAACCTTGTCTGAGAACATTAGATTAATGTTAGCTCCCTGAGCCTAATTCCCAAGCTTTATCTCAGCAGCTGACACAGTCTTGTGATGTGCATGACACCCAGACTGGAACAGTTGGTGTCAACAGCACAAACAGACTATTAGAAATACCTGACTGGTACATGCCCTTTGTAGAGATATGATACCAATATATGAGACTACTGACTCAACTATATATGAGACTACTCACTCAACTATATATGAGACTACTGACTCAACTATATATGAGACAACTGACTCAACTGTATATGAGACAACTGACTCAACTATATAAGAGACAACTGACTCAACTATATAGGAGACAACTGACTCAATTATATATGAGACAACTGACTCAATTATATATGAGACAACTGACTCAACTATATATGAGACAACTGACTCAACTAAATGAGACAACTGACTCACCTATATATGAGACAACTGACTCACCTATATATGAGACAACTGACTCAACTATATATGAGACAACTGACTCAACTTCATGAGACAACTGACTCAACTTCATATGAGACAACTGACTCAACTGTACATGAGACAATTAATTTGAAACAACTATATATGAGACAACTGACTCAACTTCATATGAGACAACTGACTCAACTATATATGAGACAACTGACTCAACTATATATGAGACAACTGACTCAACTATATATGAGACAACTGACTCAACTTTATATGAGACAACTGACTCAACTATATGTGAGACAACTGACTCAACTATATATGAGACAACTGACTCAACCATATATGAGACAACGGACTCAACTATATATGAGACAACTGACTCAACTTCATTTGAGACAACTGACTCAACTATATATGAGACAACTGACTCAACTTCATTTGAGACAACTGACTCAACTTCATTTGAGACAACTGACTCAACTTCATATGAGACAAACTATTGTTTTGGCAAGTCGGTTAGGGAATCTACTTTGTGCATGACACAAGTAATTTGTCCAACAATTGTTTACAGACAGATTATTTCACTTATAATTCACTGTATCACAATTCCAGTGGGTCAGAAGTTTACATACACTAAGCTGTCTGTGCCTTTAAACAGTTTGGAATATTCCAGAAAATGATGTCATGGCTTTAGAAGCTTTTGAAGGCCTACCTTCAAACTCAGTGCCTCTTTGCTTGACATCATGGGAAAATCAAAAGAAATCAGCCAAGTCCTCAGAATTTTTTTTGTAGACCTCCACAAGTCTGGTTCATCATTGGGAGCAATTTCCAAACACCGGAAGGTACCACATTCATCTGTATAAACACCATGGGACCACGCAGCCGTCATAACGCTCAGGAAGGAGATGCGTTCTGTCACCGAGAGAATAATGTACCTTGGTGCGAGAAGTGCAAATCAATCTTGGAACAACAAACAGCAAAAGCCCTTGTGAAGATGCTGGAGGAAACAGGTACAAAAGTATCTATATCCACAGCAAAACGAGGCCTATATCGACATAACCTGAAATGTCGCTCAGCAAGGAAGAAGCCACTGCTCCAAAACCGCCATAAAAAACAGACTTCGGTTTGCATCTGCACATGGGGACAAAGATCGTACTTTTTGGAGAAATGTCCTCTGGTCTGATGAAACAAAAATAGAACTGTCTGGCCTTATTGACCATCGTTATGTTTGGAGGAAAAAGGGGGAGGCTTGCAAGCCGAAGAACACCATCCCAACCGTGAAGCACGGGGGGGTGCTTTGCTGCAGGAGTTGACTGGTGCACTTCACAAAATAGGTGGCATCATGAGGATGGAAAATGATGTGGATATATTGAAAGCCACATCTCAAGACATCAGTCATGAAGTTATAGCATGGTCGCAAATGGGTCTTCCAAAAGGACAATGACACCAAGTATACTTCCAAAGTTGTGGCAAAATGACTTAAGGACAGCAAAGTCAAGATACTGGAGTAGCCATCACAAAGCCCTGACCTCAATCCTATAGAAAATGTGTGGGCAGAACTGAAAAAGCATGTGCGAGCAAGAAGCCCTACAAACCTGACTCAGTTACACCAGCTCTGTCAGGAGGAATGTGCCAAAATGCACCCAACTTATTGTGGGAAAGTTGTGGAAGGCTACCCGAAACGTTTAAACGACTTGCCAAAACTATAGTTTGTTAAAAAGGAGTTTTAATGACTCCAACCTAAGTGTATCTAAACTTCCGACTTCAACTGTACATATGAGATGAATAATGTAGGATATGTAGGATATGTAGGATATGTAGGATATGTAGGATATGTAGGATATGTAGGATATGTAGGATATGTAGGATATGTAGGATATGTAGGATATGTAGGATATGTAGGATATGTAGGATATGTAGGATATGTAGGATATGTAGGATATGTAGGATATGTAGGATATGTAGGATATGTAGGATATGTAGGATATGTAAACATGATTAAAGTTTAGAGTGACACCTTTATGTATTAAAGTCAGAGAGTTGAGTCTGTTTGTTGGCAGCAGCCTCTCCATGTTAGTGATGGCTGGTTAACAGTCTGATGGCTTGGAGACAGAGAGAGTTGAGTCTGTTTGTTGGGAGCAGCCTCTCCATGTTAGTGATGGCTGGTTAACAGTCTGATGGCTTGGAGACAGAGAGAGTTGAGTCTGTTTGTTGGCAGCAGCCTCTCCATGTTAGTGATGGCTGGTTAACAGTCTGATGGCTTGGAGACAGAGAGAGTTGAGTCTGTTTGTTGGCAGCAGCCTCTCCATGTTAGTGGTGGCTGGTTAACAGTCTGATGGCTTGGAGACAGAGAGAGTTGAGTCTGTTTGTTGGCAGCAGCCTCTCCATGTTAGTGGTGGCTGGTTAACAGTCTGATGGCTTGGAGACAGAGAGAGTTGAGTCTGTTTGTTGGCAGCAGCCTCTCCATGTTAGTGGTGGCTGGTTAACTGTCTGATGGCTTGGAGACAGAGAGAGTTGAGTCTGTTTGTTGGCAGCAGCCTCTCCATGTTAGTGGTGGCTGGTTAACTGTCTGATGGCTTGGAGACAGAGAGAGTTGAGTCTGTTTGTTGGCAGCAGCCTCTCCATGTTAGTGGTGGCTGGTTAACTGTCTGATGGCTTGGAGACAGAGAGAGTTGAGTCTGTTTGTTGGCAGCAGCCTCT
Source organism: Oncorhynchus kisutch (assembly GCF_002021735.2). Lineage (NCBI taxonomy): Eukaryota > Metazoa > Chordata > Actinopteri > Salmoniformes > Salmonidae > Oncorhynchus > Oncorhynchus kisutch. Next base: position 231,522 of record NW_022265908.1, read on the forward strand.
CCATGTTAGTGATGGCTGGTTAACAGTCTGATGGCTTGGAGACAGAGAGAGTTGAGTCTGTTTGTTGGGAGCAGCCTCTCCATGTTAGTGGTGGCTGGTTAACTGTCTGATGGCTTGGAGACAGAGAGAGTTGAGTCTGTTTGTTGGCAGCAGCCTCTCCATGTTAGTGATGGCTGTTTAACTGTCTGATGGCTTGGAGACAGAGAGAGTTGAGTCTGTTTGTTGGGAGCAGCCTCTCCATGTTAGTGGTGGCTGGTTAACTGTCTGATGGCTTGGAGACAGAGAGAGTTGAGTCTGTTTGTTGGGAGCAGCCTCTCCATGTTAGTGGTGGCTGGTTAACAGTCTGATGGCTTGGAGACAGAGAGAGTTGAGTCTGTTTGTTGGCAGCAGCCTCTCCATGTTAGTGATGGCTGTTTAACTGTCTGATGGCTTGGAGACAGAGAGAGTTGAGTCTGTTTGTTGGCAGCAGCCTCTCCATGTTAGTGATGGCTGTTTAACAGTCTGATGGCTTGGAGACAGAGAGAGTTGATTCTGTTTGTTGGCAGCAGCCTCTCCATGTTAGTGGTGGCTGGTTAACTGTCTGATGGCTTGGAGACAGAGAGAGTTGAGTCTGTTTGTTGGCAGCAGCCTCTCCATGTTAGTGATGGCTGGTTAACAGTCTGATGGCTTGGAGACAGAGAGAGTTGAGTCTGTTTGTTGGCAGCAGCCTCTCCATGTTAGTGGTGGCTGTTTAACAGTCTGATGGCTTGGAGACAGAGAGAGTTGAGTCTGTTTGTTGGGAGCAGCCTCTCCATGTTAGTGGTGGCTGGTTAACTGTCTGATGGCTTGGAGACAGAGAGAGTTGAGTCTGTTTGTTGGCAGCAGCCTCTCCATGTTAGTGGTGGCTGGTTAACTGTCTGATGGCTTGGAGACAGAGATAGTTGAGTCTGTTTGTTGGCAGCAGCCTCTCCATGTTAGTGGTGGCTGGTTAACTGTCTGATGGCTTGGAGACAGAGAGAGTTGAGTCTGTTTGTTGGGAGCAGCCTCTCCATGTTAGTGATGGCTGTTTAACAGTCTGATGGCTTGGAGACAGAGAGAGTTGAGTCTGTATGTTGGGAGCAGCCTCTCCATGTTAGTGATGGCTGTTTAACAGTCTGATGGCTTGGAGACAGAGAGAGTTGAGTCTGTATGTTGGCAGCAGCCTCTCCATGTTAGTGATGGCTGTTTAACAGTCTGATGGCTTGGAGACAGAGAGAGTTGAGTCTGTTTGTTGGGAGCAGCCTCTCCATGTTAGTGATGGCTGTTTAACAGTCTGATGGCTTGGAGACAGAGTTGAGTCTGTTTGTTGGCAGCAGCCTCTCCATGTTAGTGATGGCTGTTTAACAGTCTGATGGCTTGGAGACAGAGAGAGTTGAGTCTGTTTGTTGGCAGCAGCCTCTCCATGTTAGTGGTGGCTGGTTAACTGTCTGATGGCTTGGAGACAGAGAGAGTTGATTCTGTTTGTTGGGAGCAGCCTCTCTATGTTAGTGATGGCTGTTTAACAGTCTGATGGCTTGGAGACAGAGAGAGTTGAGTCTGTTTGTTGACAGCAGCCTCTCTATGTTAGTGATGGCTGTTTAACAGTCTGATGGCTTTGAGATTGAAGCTTTTTCAATCTCTCGGTCCCAGCTTTGATGCACCTGTACTGACCTCGCCTTCAGGATGATAGCGGGGTGAACAGGCAGTGGCTCGGCTGGTTGTTGTCCTTGATGATCTTTATGGCCTTCCTGTGACTTCGGGTGGTGTAGGTGTCCTGGAGGTTAGGTAGTTTGCCCCTGGTGATACGTTGTGCAGACCGCACTACCCTCTGGAGAGCCTTACGGTTGTGGGCGGAGCAGTTGCCGTACCAGGCGGTGATACAGCCCGACAGGATGCTCTCGATTGCGCATCTGTAAAAGTTTGTGAGTGTTTTTGATGACAAGCCACATTTCTTCAGCCTCCTGAGGTTCTTCACCATACCGTCTGTGTGGGTGGACCATTTCAGTTCGTCCGTGATGTGTACGCCGAGGAACTTAACTTTCCATCTTCTCCGCTACTGTCCTGTCGATGTGGATAGGGGGGTGCTCCCTCTGCTGTTTCCTGAACTCCACGATCATCTCCTTTGTTTTGTTGACGTTGATTGTGAGGTTATTTTCCTGGCACCACACTCCTAGGGCTCTCACGTCCTCCCTGTAGGCCGTCTCGTTGTTGTTGGTAATCAAGCCTACCACTGTTGTGTCGTCTGCAAAGTTGACGATTGAGTTGGAAGCGGCCACGCAGTCATGGGTGAACAGGGAGTACAGAAGAGGGCTGAGAACGCACCCTTGTGGGGCCCCCAGTGGGGTGCATTCTCAGCCCTCTCCTGTACTTATCATGAGGCTAATGGTGATGTTAAATGGGGGGCCCGAGTGGGGCAGCAGTCTAAGGCACTGCATTGTAGTGCTAGAGGCGTCACTACAGACCCTGGTTCAGCGGTCTAAGGCACTGCATTGTAGTGCTAGAGGCGTCACTACAGACTCGGGTTCACACAATTGGCCCAGCATCGTCCGGGTTAGGGGAGGGTTTGACCGGGGTAGGCCGTCATTGTAAATAAGAATTTGTTCTTAACTGACTTGCCTAGTTAAATAAAGGTTAAATAATAAAAAATACAAAAATTATTACAGAGTTTAATGGTTGTGAGGAGAAAACTGAGGATGGATCAACAACATTGTTACTCCAGATTAGTAACCTAATTGACAGAGTGAAAAGAAGGAAGCCTGTACAGAATAAAAATATTCCACAACATGCATCCTGTTTACAACAAGGCACTAAAGTAAAACTGCAAAAAAATTTGGAAAAACAATTCACTTCTTGTGGGAATACGAAGTGTTATGTTTGGGGCAAATCCAACACTTTACTGAGTACCGCTCTCCATATGTTCCAGGATAGTGGTGGCCTGCATCAGGTGGTGGTGGCTGCATCAGGTGGTGGTGGCTGCATCAGGTGGTGGTGGCTGCATCAGGTGGTGGTGGCTGCATCAGGTGGTGGTGGCTGCATCAGGTGGTGACTGCATCAGGTGGTGGTGGCGGCATCAGGTGGTGGTGGCTGCATCAGGTGGTGGCTACATCAGGTGGTGGCTGCATCAGTGGTGGTGGCTGCATCAGGTGGTGGCTGCATCAGGTGATGCTGCATCAGGTGGTGGTGGCTGCATCAGGTGGTGGTGGCTGCATCAGGTGGTGGCTACATCAGGTGGTGGCTGCATCAGTGGTGGTGGCTGCATCAGGTGGTGGCTGCATCAGGTGATGGCTGCATCAGGTGGTGGCTGCATCAGGTGGTGGTGGCTGCATCAGGTGGTGGCTCATCAGAGGGTGGTGGCTGCATCAGGTGGTGGTGGCTGCATCAGGTGGTGGTGGCTGCATCAGGTAGTAGTGGTTGCATCAGGTGGTGGTGGCTGCATCAGGTGGTGGTGGCTGCATCAGGTGGTGGCTGCATCAGGTGGTGGTGGCTGTATCAGGTGGTGGTGGCTGCATCAGGTGGTGGCTGCATCAGGTGATGGCTGCATCAGGTGGTGGCTGCATCAGGTGGTGGTGGCTGCATCAGGTGGTGGCTCATCAGAGGGTGGTGGCTGCATCAGGTGGTGGTGGCTGCATCAGGTGGTGGTGGCTGCATCAGGTAGTAGTGGTTGCATCAGGTGGTGGTGGCTGCATCAGGTGGTGGTGGCTGCATCAGGTGGTGGCTGCATCAGGTGGTGGTGGCTGTATCAGGTGGTGGTGGCTGCATCAGTGGTGGTGGCTGCATCAGTGGTGGTGGCTGCATCAGGTGGTGGCTGCATCAGGTGGTGGCTGCATCAGGTGGTGGCTGCATCAGGTGGTGGTGGCTGCATCAGGTGGTGGTGGCTGCATCAGGTGGTGGCGGCTGCATCAAGTGGTGGCGGCTGCATCAGGTGGTGGTGGCTGCATCAGGTGGTGGTGGCTGCATCAGGTGGTAGTGGCTGCATCAGGTGGTGGTGGCTGCATCAGGTGGTGGTGGCTGCATCAGGTGGTGGTGGCTGCATCAGGTGGTGGTGGTGGTGGCTGCATCAGGTGGTGGCTGCATCAGGTGGTGGCTGCATCAGGTGGTGGTGGCTGCATCAGGTGGTGGTGGCTGCATCAGGTGGTGGTGGCTGCATCAGGGGGTGGTGGCTGCATCAGGTGTTGGCTGCATCAGGTGGTGGTGGCTGCATCAGGTGGTGGTGGCTGCATCAGGTGGTGGCTGCATCAGGTGGTGGCTGCATCAGGTGGTAGCTGCATCAGGTGGTGGTGGCTGCATCAGGTGATGGTGGCTGCATCAGGTGGTTGGCTGCATCAGTTGGTAGTGGCTGCATCAGTTGGTGCTGGCTGCATCAGGTGGTGGCTGCATCAGGTGGTGGCTGCATCAGGTGGTGGCTGCATCAGGTGGTGGTGGCTGCATCAGGTGGTGGTGGCTGCATCAGGTGGTGGTGGCTGCATCAGGTGGTGGCTGCATCAGGTGATGGCTGCATCAGGTGGTGGTGGCTGCATCAGAGGTGGTGGCTGCATCAGGTGGTGGTGGCTGCATCAGGTGGTGGTGGCTGCATCAGGTGGCGGCTGCATCAGGTGGTGGCTGCATCAGGTGGTGGTGGCTGCATCAGGTGGTGGTGGCTGCATCAGGTGGCGGCTGCATCAGGTGGTGGTGGCTGCACCAGGTGGTGGTGGATGCATCATGTGGTGGCTGCATCATGTGGTGGTGGCTGCATCATGTGGTGGTGGCTGCATCATGTGGTGGTGGCTGCATCAGGTGGTGGTGGCTGCATCAGGTGGTGGTGGCTGCATCAGGTGGTGGTGGCTGCATCAGGTGGTGTTGGCTGCATCAGGTGGTGGCGGCTGCATCTGGTGGTGGCGGCTGCATCAGGTGGTGGCGGCTGCATCAGGTGGTGGTGGCTGCATCAGGTGGTGGCTACATCAGGTGGTGGCTGCATCAGTGGTGTTGGCTGCATCAGGTGGTGGTGGCTGCATCAGGTGGTGGTGGCTGCATCAGGTGGTGGTGGCTGCATCAGGTGGTGGTGGTGGCTGCATCTGGTGGTGGCTGCATCAGGTGGTGGCTACATCAGGTGGTGGCTGCATCAGTGGTGGTGGCTGCATCAGGTGGTGGCTGCATCAGGTGGTGGTGGCTGCATCAGGTGGTGGCTCATCAGAGGGTGGTGGCTGCATCAGGTGGTGGTGGCTGCATCAGGTGGTGGTGGCTGCATCAGGTGGTAGTGGCTGCATCAGGTGGTGGTGGCTGCATCAGGTGGTGGTGGCTGCATCAGGTGGTGGCTGCATCAGGTGGTGGTGGCTGTATCAGGTGGTGGTGGCTGCATCAGGTGGTGGCTGCATCAGGTGGTGGCTGCATCAGGTGGTGGTGGCTGCATCAGGTGGTGGTGGCTGCATCAGGTGGTGGGGGCTGCATCAGGTGGTGGCGGCTGCATCAAGTGGTGGCGGCTGCATCAGGTGGTGGTGGCTGCATCAGGTGGTGGTGGCTGCTTCAGGTGGTAGTGGCTGCATCAGGTGGTGGTGGCTGCATCAGGTGGTGGTGGCTGCATCAGGTGGTGGTGGTGGTGGCTACATCAGGTGGTGGCTGCATCAGGTGGTATCTGCATCAGGTCGTGGCTGCATCAGGTGGTGGTGGCTGCATCAGGTGGTGGTGGCTGCATCAGGGGGTGGTGGCTGCATCAGGTGTTGGCTGCATCAGGTGTTGGCTGCATCAGGTGGTGTTGGCTGCATCAGGTGGTGGCGGCTGCATCTGGTGGTGGCGGCTGCATCAGGTGGTGGCGGCTGCATCAGGTGGTGGTGGCTGCATCAGGTGGTGGTGGCTGCATCAGGTGGTGGTGGTGGCTGCATCTGGTGGTGGCTGCATCAGGTGGTGGCTGCATCAGGTGGTGGCTGCATCAGGTGGTGGCTGCATCAGGTGGTGGTGGCTGCATCAGGGGGTGGTGGCTGCATCAGGTGTTGGCTGCATCAGGTGGTGGTGGCTGCATCAGGTGGTGTTGGCTGCATCAGGTGGTGGCTACATCAGGTGGTGGCTGCATCAGTGGTGGTGGCTGCATCAGGTGGTGGCTGCATCAGGTGGTGGCTGCATCAGGTGGTGGTGGCTGCATCAGGTGGTGGCTACATCAGGTGGTGGTTGCATCAGTGGTGGTGGCTGCATCAGGTGGTGGCTGCATCAGGTGATGGCTGCATCAGGTGGTGGCTCATCAGAGGGTGGTGGCTGCATCAGGTGGTGGTGGCTGCATCAGGTGGTGGTGGCTGCATCAGGTGGTAGTGGCTGCATCAGGTGGTGGTGGCTGCATCAGGTGGTGGTGGCTGCATCAGGTGGTGGTGGCTGCATCAGGTGGTGGCTGCATCAGGTGGTGGTGGTGGCTGCATCAGGTGGTGGCTGCATCAGGTGGTGGCTGCATTAGGGGTTGGTGGCTGCATCAGGGGGTGGTGGCTGCATCAGGGGGTGGTGGCTGCATCAGGTGGTGGCTGCATCAGGTGGTGGTGGCTGCATCAGGTGGTGGCTACATCAGGTGGTGGCTGCATCAGTGGTGGTGGCTGCATCAGGTGGTGGCTGCATCAGGTGGTGGTGGCTGCATCAGGTGGTGGCTCATCAGAGGGTGGTGGCTGCATCAGGTGGTGGTGGCTGCATCAGGTGGTGGTGGCTGCATCAGGTGGTAGTGGCTGCATCAGGTGGTGGTGGCTGCATCAGGTGGTGGTGGCTGCATCAGGTGGTGGCTGCATCAGGTGGTGGTGGCTGTATCAGGTGGTGGTGGCTGCATCAGGTGGTGGCTGCATCAGGTGGTGGCTGCATCAGGTGGTGGTGGCTGCATCAGGTGGTGGGGGCTGCATCAGGTGGTGGCGGCTGCATCAAGTGGTGGCGGCTGCATCAGGTGGTGGTGGCTGCATCAGGTGGTGGTGGCTGCTTCAGGTGGTAGTGGCTGCATCAGGTGGTGGTGGCTGCATCAGGTGGTGGTGGCTGCATCAGGTGGTGGTGGTGGTGGCTACATCAGGTGGTGGCTGCATCAGGTGGTATCTGCATCAGGTCGTGGCTGCATCAGGTGGTGGTGGCTGCATCAGGTGGTGGTGGCTGCATCAGGGGGTGGTGGCTGCATCAGGTGTTGGCTGCATCAGGTGGTGGTGGCTGCATCAGGTGGTGGTGGCTGCATCAGGTGGTGGTGGCTGCATCAGGTGGTGGCTGCATCAGGTGGTAGCTGCATCAGGTGGTGGTGGCTGCATCAGGTGATGGTGGCTGCATCAGGTGGTGGTGGCTGCATCAGGTGGTAGTGGCTGCATCAGGTGGTGGTGGCTGCATCAGGTGGTGGTGGCTGCATCAGGTGGTGGTGGCTGCATCAGGTGATGGTGGCTGCATCAGGTGATGGCTGCATCAGGTGGTGGTGGCTGCATCAGAGGTGGTGGCTGCATCAGGTGGTGGTGGCATCAGGTGGTGGTGGCTGCATCAGGTGGTGGTGGCTGCATCAGGTGGTGGTGGCTGCATCAGGTGGTGGCTGCATCAGGTAGTGGTGGCTGCATCAGGTGGTGGTGGTGGTGGCTGCATCAGGTGGTGGTGGCTGCATCAGGTGGTGGTGGCTGCATCAGGTGGTGGCTGCATCAGGTGGTGGCTGCATCAGGTGGTGGTGGTGGTGGCTGCATCAGGTGGTGGCTGCATCAGGTGGTGGTGGCTGCATCAGGGGGTGGTGGCTGCATCAGGTGGTGTTGGCTGCATCAGGTGGTGGTGGCTGCATCTGGTGGTGGCTGCATCAGGTGGTGGCTCCATCAGGTGGTGGTGTCATCAGAGGGTGGTGGCTGCATCAGGTGGTGTTGGCTGCATCAGGTGGTGGTGGCTGCATCAGGTGGTGGTGGCTGCATCAGGTGGTGGTGGCTGCATCAGGTGGTGGCTACATCAGGTAGTGGTGGCTGCATCAGGTGGTGGTGGTGGTGGCTGCATCAGGTGGTGGTGGATGCATCAGGTGGTGGTGGCTGCATCAGGTGGTGGCTGCGTCAGGTGGTGGCTGCATCAGGTGGTGGCTGCATCAGGTGGTGGCTGCATCAGGTGGTGGTGGCTGCATCAGGTGGTGGTGGCTGCATCAGGTGTTGGTGGCTGCATCAGGTGGTGGCTGCATCAGGTGATGGCTGCATCAGGTGGTGGTGGCTGCATCAGAGGTGGTGGCTGCATCAGGTGGTGGTGGCTGCATCAGGTGGTGGTGGCTGCATCAGAGGTGGTGGCTGCATCAGGTGGTGGTGGCTGCATCAGGTGGTGGTGGCTGCATCAGGTGGTGGCTGCATCAGGTGGTGGTGGCTGCATCAGGTGGTGGCGGCTGCATCATGTGGTGGTGGCTGCATCATGTGGTGGTGGCTGCATCAGGTGGTGGTGGCTGCATCAGGTGGTGGTGGCTGCATCAGGTGGTGGTGGCTGCATCAGGTGGTGGTGTTGGCTGCATCTGGTGGTGGCTGCATCAGGTGGTGGCTGCATCAGGTGGTGGCTGCATCAGGTGGTGGTGGCTGCATCAGGTGGTGGCTGCATCAGGTGGTGGTGGCTGCATCAGAGGTGGTGGCTGCATCAGGTGGTGGTGGCTGCATCAGGTGGTGGCTGCATCAGGTGGTGGTGGCTGCATCAGGTGGTGGTGGCTGCATCAGGTGGTGGCTGCATCAGGTGGTGGTGGCTGCATCAGGTGGTGGTGGTGGTGGCTGCATCAGGTGGTGGTGGCTGCATCAGGTGGTGGTGGCTGCATCAGGTGGTGGCTGCATCAGGTGGTGGCTGCATCAGGTGGTGGTGGTGGTGGCTGCATCAGGTGGTGGCTGCATCAGGGGGTGGTGGCTGCATCAGGGGGTGGTGGCTGCATCAGGTGGTGTTGGCTGCATCAGGTGGTGGTGGCTGCATCTGGTGGTGGCTGCATCAGGTGGTGGCTGCATCAGGTGGTGGCATCAGAGGGTGGTGGCTGCATCAGGTGGTGTTGGCTGCATCAGGTGGTGGCTGCATCAGGTGGTGGTGGCTGCATCAGGTGGTGGTGGCTGCATCAGGTGGTTGCTGCATCAGGTAGTGGTGGCTGCATCAGGTGGTGGTGGTGGTGGCTGCATCAGGTGGTGGTGGATGCATCAGGTGGTGGTGGCTGCATCAGGTGGTGGCTGCGTCAGGTGGTGGCTGCATCAGGTGGTGGTGTTGGTGGCTGCATCAGGTGTTGGCTGCATCAGGTGTTGGTGGCTGCATCAGGGGGTGGTGGCTGCATCAGGTGGTGTTGGCTGCATCAGGTGGTGGTGGCTGCATCTGGTGGTGGCTGCATCAGGTGGTGGCTGCATCAGGTGGTGGCTCCATCAGGTGGTGGTGGCATCAGAGGGTGGTGGCTGCATCAGGTGGTGTTGGCTGCATCAGGTGGTGGTGGCTGCATCAGGTGGTGGTGGCTGCATCAGGTAGTGGCTGCATCAGGTGGTGGTGGCTGCATCAGGTGGTGGTGGCTGCATCAGGGGGTGGTGGCTGCATCAGGTGGTGTTGGCTGCATCAGGTGGTGGTGGCTGCATCAGGTGGTGACTGCATCAGGTGGTGGCTCCATCAGGTGGTGCTGGCTGCATCAGGTGGTGGTGGCTGCATCAGGTAGTAGCTGCATCAGGTGGTAGTTGCATCAGGTGGTGATGGCTGCATCAGGTGGTGGTGGCTGCATCAGGTGATGGCTGCATTAGGTGGTGGCTGCATCAGGTGGTGGTGGCTGCATCAGGTGGTGTTGGCTGCATCAGGTTGTGCCTGCATCAGGTGGTGGTGGCTGCATCAGGTGGTGGTGGTGGTGGCTGCATCAGGTGGTGGTGGCTTCATCAGGTGGTCACTGCATCAGGTGGTGGCTGCATCAGGTGGTGGTGGCTGCATCAGTGGTGGTGGCTGCATCAGGTGGTGGTGGCTGCATCAGGTGGTGGCTGCATCAGGTGGTGCTGGCTTCATCTGGTGGTGATGGCTGCATCAGGCCTTGAGTATGATTGGAATCGTTAATGCAACCGCTGTGTTACATTTATTTTTCACGTTACAGAATTAGTTCACTGGGCTATAATATGAGACGGTGCTCAGAAATTAGCATTATGTCTCCTCTATCTCGGAGTCCACAGAAACCCATAATTAACACATAAATATTCCCTTACCTTTGATGTTCTTCGATCAGAAGACGTGCAAGGAGTTATACTTACCAAAAACTGCCTTTGGTTTTCAAGCCTGTGTCTTTAGGTTACCAAACGCAACAAAATCCGGTTGAAATGCAGCCAAAATTCTAGTCGATGCGCATCTAAACTTCAAAATGACATATTATATGTCGACTAAACTGGTCAAACTAAGTGCAGAATCAAGCTTAAACATGTTCTAAACATACAAAAAAAAACTTAGCCCGAACAGACAAACCGAAATCGTTTGGTCAATCCTGGAAGAAAGAGAGCTACGGACCAGACGTGCGCATGAAAGTACATGTATTTTCGCACGAGCGATTCTCACAAAGAGAGGCCCCACTGAAAGAGGACACCGCGCTGAAGAGATAGGAACTGTTCCCAGGTCTGTAGCTGGTTGGGAAGGGTTGGGGCAATGACGTCAAAGTTGGTGAAACTTTCATGAAGGCAAGAGAGAGTTTGGTAGAATGGCTGCCCTGAGAGTTCTCCTTTACATACAGACATAATTTGAACGGTTTTAGAAGCTTTAGAGTGTTTTCTATTCAATAATAATTATTATATGCATATATTAGCTATTTTTAACAGATTTTTTTTCAGTTTACTATGGGCACGCAATTCCTCCAAAGGGGGCAGTAGTCGGACCTATCTTTAACAGGACTGGGGAGTTTTTCAGAAAAAAAACAATGAGTCCAAATTTGAGATTTTTTTTCTCCAACCGCCGTGTCTTTGTGAGATGCAGAGTAGGTGAAAGGATGATCTCATCATGTGAGGTTCCCACAGTGAAGCATGGAGGAGGAGATGTGATGATGTGGCTGTGCTTCACTGGTGACACTGTTACATTTCAAAGGCACACTTAACCAGCACGGGTAACACAGCATTCAGCAGCAATACGCCATCCCATAAGGTTTGTGCTTAGTGGGACAATCATTTGTTTTTAAACAGGACAATGACCCAACACACCTCCAGGCTGTGTAAGGGATATTTCACCAATAAGGAGAGTGATGGAGTGCTGCATCAGATGACCTTGCCTCCACAATCACCCGACCTCAACCCAATTGAGATGGTTTCAGATGAGTTGGACCGCAGAGTGAAGGAAAAGCAGCCAACAAGTGCTCAGTATATGTGGGAACTCATTCAAAAAGTATTCCAGGTGAAGCTGATTGAGAGAATGCCAAGATAATGCAAAGCTGTCATCAAGGCAAAGGGTGGCTACTTTGAAGAATCTAAAATCAAAAATATTTTTGATTTGTATAACACATTTTTGGTTACGACATGATTCCATATGTGTTATTTCATAGTTTTGATATATTCACTATTGTTCTACAATGTAGAAAATAGTAAAAATAAAGAAAAACCTTTGAATGAGAAGGCGTGTCCGAACCTTTGACTGGTACTATAGGTAAATAAAATATTTCTTTTTCTTTTTCAATAAATTTGCAAAGATTTTCAATAAATGTTTTCACTATGTCATTATTGTGTTTTGTGTGGAGATGGGTGAGAGAGAGAAAAACTATTCTGGTGCAACATCCAGAAAAATCACAAAGTTTATCTAACTCTGAATCTATATTTTTGTAAAAACATCTCTCTCTCTCTCAATCTCACTATCTCCTCTGTCTGTCTCTCTCTCTCACTCTCTCCTCTGTCTCTCTCACTCTCACTCTCTCCTCTGTCTCTCTCTCTCTCCCTCTCTCTCTCTGCCTCTCTCTCGCTCTCTCCTCTGTCTTTCTCTCGCTCTCTCTCTCTCTCTCTCTCTCTCTCTCTCTAGAAACCTATCCAAGAACCCTCTAACCACCTTGTCCTGGCAACTGTTCCAGAACCTGCAACTTTCCGAGCTGTAAGTTACATTCTCATTCAAGCTAAAGTGTGTGTGTTTGTTTCAGAACCTGCATACAGCAAAACAACCGCGTAAAACACGACGCATTGTCTGTGTGAGTCTCAAACAGCATCTTGTTCTATATATAGTCCCATAGGGCTCTGGTCTAAAGTAGTGCACTACATAGGGAATAGGGTGTCCTTTGGGACATAGAGGCGGTGTCATGGCACTGTGATCCGGAATTCAGTTATCCAGCATAATTAAGACACTGCAGAGAGAGTTAGAGGCAGTCTGACCTCATTCTCCTGTTAGTTATGAATATTGCAGTAAAAGTCAGGCCCAATCTGATGCTCCTTCAGCACCACTAGTAGAATATTACAGTCTGGTCCAGTCTGGTCCAGTCTGATGCTCCTTCAGCACCACCAGTAGAATATTACAGTCTGGTCCAGTCTGATGCTCCCTCAGCACCACCAGTAGAATATTACAGTCTGGTCCAGTCTGATGCTCTTTCTGCACCACTAGTAGAATATTACAGTCTGGTCCAGTCTGGTCCAGTCTGATGCTCCTTCAGCACCACCAGTAGAATAATACAGTCTGGTCCAGTCTGATGCTCTTTCTGCACCACCAGTAGAATATTACAGTCTGGTCCAGTCTGATGCTCTTTCAGCACCACCAGTAGAATATTACAGTCTGGTCCAGTCTGATGCTCTTTCAGCACCACCAGTAGAATATTACAGTCTGGTCCAGTCTGATGCTCTTTCAGCACCACGAGTAGAATATTACAGTCCGGTCCAGTCTGGTCCAGTCTGATGCTCTTTCTGCAACACTAGTAGAATATTACAGTCCGGTCCAGTCTAGTCCAGTCTGATGCTCTTTCAGCACCGCCAGTAGAATATTACAGTCTGGTCCAGTCTGATGCTCCTTCAGCACCAACAGTAGAATATTACAGTCTGGTCCAGTCTGATGCTCTTTCAGCACCACCAGTAGAATATTACAGTCTGGTCCAGTCTGGTCCAGTCTGATGCTCCTTCAGCACCACCAGTAGAATATTACAGTCTGGTCCAGTCTGATGCTCTTTCAGCACCACCAGTAGAATATTACAGTCTGGTTCAGTCTGATGCTCCTTCAGCACCACCAGTAGAATATTACAGTCTGGTCCAGTCTGGTCCAGTCTGATGCTCCTTCAGCACCACCAGTAGAATATTACAGTCTGGTCCAGTCTGATGCTCTTTCAGCACCACCAGTAGAATATTACAGTCTGGTTCAGTCTGATGCTCCTTCAGCACCACCAGTAGAATATTACAGTCTGGTCCAGTCTGGTCCAGTCTGATGCTCCTTCAGCACCACAAGTAGAATATTACAGCATGGTCCAGTCTGATGCTTTTTCTGCACCACCAGTAGAATATTACAGTCCAGTCCAGTCTGATGCTCCTTCAGCACCACCAGTAGAATATTACAGTCTGGTCCAGTCTGGTCCAGTCTGATGCTCTTTCTGCACCACTAGTAGAATATTACAGTTTGGTCAAGTCTGGTCCAGTCTGATGCTCCTTCAGCACCACCAGTAGAATATTACAGTCTGGTCCAGTCTGATGCTCTTTCAGCACCACCAGTTGAATATTACAGTCTGGTCCAGTCTGATGCTCTTTCAGCACCACCAGTAGAATATTACAGTCCGGTCCAGTCTGGACCAGTCTGATGCTCTTTCAGCACCACTAGTAGAATATTACAGTCCGGTCCAGTCTGGTCCAGTCAGATGCTCATTCTTCACCACTAGTAGAATATTACAGTCCGGTCCAGTCTGGTCCAGTCAGATGCTCATTCTTCACCACTAGTAGAATATTACAGTCCGGTCCAGTCTGGTCCAGTCTGATGATCTTTCTACACCACTAGTATAATATTACAGTCTGGTCCAGGCTGATGCTCTTTCAGCACCACCAGTAGAATATTACAGTCTGGTCCAGTGATGCTCCTTCAGCACCGCCAGTAGAATATTACAGTCTGGTCCAGTCTGATGCTCTTTCAGCACCACCAGTAGAATATTCCAGTCTGGTCCAGTCTGGTCCAGTCTGATGCTCTTTCAGCACCGCCAGTAGAATATTACAGTCTGGTCCTGTCTTGTCCAGTGTAGTCCAGTCTGATGCTCTTTCAGCACCACCAGTATAATATTACAGTCTGGTCCAGTCTGGTCCAGTCTGATGCTCCTTCAGCACCGCCAGTAGAATATTACAGTCTGGTCCAGTCTGATGCTCTTTCTGCACCACTAGTAGAATATTACAGTCCGGTCCAGTCTAGTCCAGTCTGATGCTCTTTCAGCACCGCCAGTAGAATATTACAGTCTGGTCCAGTCTGATGCTCCTTCAGCACCACCAGTAGAATATTACAGTCTGGTCCAGTCTGATGCTCTTTCAGCACCACCAGTAGAATATTACAGTCTGGTCCAGTCTGGTCCAGTCTGATGCTCCTTCAGCACCACCAGTAGAATATTACAGTCTGGTCCAGTGATGCTCCTTCAGCACCGCCAGTAGAATATTACAGTCTGGTCCAGTCTGATGCTCTTTCAGCACCACCAGTAGAATATTCCAGTCTGGTCCAGTCTGGTCCAGTCTGATGCTCTTTCAGCACCGCCAGTAGAATATTACAGTCTGGTCCAGTCTTGTCCAGTGTAGTCCAGTCTGATGCTCTTTCAGCACCACTAGTAGAATATTACAGTCCGGTCCAGTCTGGTCCAGTCTGATGCTCTTTCAGCACCACCAGTATAATATTACAGTCTGGTCCAGTCTGATGCTCTTTCAGCACCGCCAGTAGAATATTACAGTCCCCCCCCTCATCTCAGGGAAGGTCTGCCTCCCTGTTTCCTCTCCTCTCCCTCCTCATCTCAGGGAAGGTCTGCCTCCCTGTTTCCTCTCCTCCCCCTCCTCATCTCAGGGAAGGTCTGCCACCCTGTTTCCTCCCCTTCCTCATCTCAGGGAAGGTCTGCCTCCCTGTTTCTTCTCCTCCCCCTCCTCATCTCAGGGAAGGTCTGCCACCCTGTTTCCTCCCCTTCCTCATCTCAGGGAAGGTCTGCCTCCATGTTTCCTCTCCTCCTCATCTCAGGGAAGGTCTGCCTCCCTGTTTCCTCTCCTCCTCCTCCTCATCTCAGGGAAGGTCTCCCTCCCTGTTTCCTCTCCTCTCCTCCTCATCTCAGGGAAGGTCTGCCTCCCTGTTTCCTCTCCTCCCCCTCCTCATCTCAGGGAAGGTCTGCCACCCTGTTTCCTCCCCTTCCTCATCTCAGGGAAGGTCTGCCTCCATGTTTCCTCTCCTCCTCATCTCAGGGAAGGTCTGCCTCCCTGTTTCCTCTCCTCCTCCTCCTCATCTCAGGGAAGGTCTCCCTCCCTGTTTCCTCTCCTCTCCTCCTCATCTCAGGGAAGGTCTCCCTCCCTGTTTCCTCTCCTCCTCATCTCAGGGAAGGTCTGCCTCCCTGTTTCCTCTCCTCCTCCTCCTCATCTCAGGGAAGGTCTCCCTCCCTGTTTCCTCTCCTGCCCCGCCTCATCCCATTCCTCATCAAAGGTTCCCAATCAACATGTTGAACTGCCTGAGAGGCCTTGGAGGCAACTCTTTAGATTGTTCCATAGATGGGGTACAGACAAACTAAAAGCTGCTGTACCTAACTCTGAGGAGACCCAAGGGATTTCCATCCCTGAGACCAGGTATTTTGGAATGTGGGACACATTCCGCCATGTTTAATACAGCTACATGTTTACTCAGCAGATAATTATCAAACCCAGTCAAATTGGAAAAAAACATTACAGATTATCTTTGTTTGACAATTTTTCTCAGCAATTCAGTACCCTGATCTTTTGTCATTCTAGTGAAAGAGGCCCAACGTGATGCTGAACAATGATGTGATGCTGAACAATGTAGTCTGACTCCATATTATGCTTCACTGCTTGGGATACAGAGGAAACAGAGGAAACAGATGGTGTTTTTGTCTCTCTGGGCCCTGCAGTGGAGCTACAGTAGCCAGCTTGGCCTTCCAGAACTGCTGCACAGCCAGCCTAACCCTTCTCTTGGGAAGCAGCCCTAATGTATTACAGTGGTGGGTTATACATGATAAATGGTCGATCTGCTGTAGTTTCTCTGAGGGGGATATGATGGGAGACCATTTGAGGAAGGCTGGGTCACTTCAGCCCACATTTTCATTCTTCAGCAGCTACTGTAACTCCATCTGCTAGAAGCTGTCTGTCTGTCTGAGAATTAGACAGTATAGACTGCAGTCCTTTGATAGACCTTGGTTTAGATGACAGAGAATTAGACAGTAAAGACTACAGTCCTTTGATAGACCTTGGGTTAGATGACAGAGAATTAGACACTATAGACTGCAGTCCTTTTGATAGGCCTTGGTTTAGATGACAGAGAATTAGACAGTAAAGACTACAGTCCTTTGATAGACCTTGGTTTAGATGACAGAGAATTAGACAGTATAGACTGCAGTCCTGCATCTATGTGTCTGCATCTGTGTGTCTATGTTTGTGAAAGCATCTTCCTCTTTAATTCTGGCTTTCTCAATTGAAGCTCATAGCTTCCTCTGTAATCCTGGCCTCCTCTATTGAAGCTCATAGCTTCCTCTGTAATCCTGGCCTCCTCTATTGAAGCTCATAGCTTCCTCTGTAATCCTGGCCTCCTCTATTGAAGCTCATAGCTTCCTCTGTAATCCTGGCCTCCTCTATTGAAGCGCATAGCTTCCTCTGTAATCCTGGCCTCCTCTATTGAAGCTCATAGCTTCCTCTGTAATCCTGGCCTCCTCTATTGAAGCTCATAGCTTCCTCTGTAATCCTGGCTTCCTCTATTGAAATTTAGAGCTTCACATATTCAAACATTGGTGCTTCTCTGTGAGTGGATTTTCTCCTGACTGGAATAGTCTGATCAAACCTGCAGTCCTTTGATAGACCTTGGTTTAGATGACAGAGAATTAGACAGTAAAGACTGCAGTCCTTTTGATAGGCCTTGGTTTAGATGACAGAGAATTAGACAGTATAGACTGCAGTCCTTTGATAGACCTTGGTTTAGATGACAGAGAATTAGACAGTATAGACTGCAGTCCTTTGATAGACCTTGGTTTAGATGACATCGAATTAGACAGTAAAGACTACAGTCCTTTGATAGACCTTGGTTTAGATGACAGAGAATTAGACAGTAAAGACTACAGTCCTTTGATAGACCTTGGTTTAGATGACAGAGAATTAGACAGTAAAGACTACAGTCCTTTGATAGACCTTGGTTTAGATGACAGAGAATTAGACAGTAAAGACTGCAGTCCTTTGGTTTAGATGGGGCGGCAGGGTAGCCTAGTGGTTAGAGCGTTGGAGGATTGACGGTGTGGTGTTTGACTGGGGTTGTGGTGTGTTGTTGTTTACAGGAGGCTGGACGGTGTGGTGTTTGACTGTGGTTGTGATGTGTTGTTGTTTACAGGAGGCTGGACGGTGTGGTGTTTGACTGTGGTTGCGACGTGCGTTGGATCCAGCTTTGGCAGCAGAGAGGAGAGGCGGGGCTTCACACCCAGATGCTGTTCTGCAGAAACGGGGCCTTTAAGATACGATTGCAAAACATGTACATTACCTTATGTGGTAAGGACACACACACACACACGTGTGCACACACACACATGCACACTCACACACGCACACAGACACACACACATGCACACTCACACACGCACACAGACACACACACATAAATAAAGTGCATTCGGAAAGTATTCAGACCCCTTGACTTTTTGCACAAAAAAAAACCAAAAATATGAAATATCACATTTACAAAAGTATTTGTTGAAGCACCAGCGATTACAGCCTCGAGTCTTCTTGGGTATGACGCTACAAGCTTGGCACACCTGTATTTGGTGGGAGTTTCTCCCATTCCTCTCTGCAGTTCCTCTCAAGCTCTGTCAGGTTGGATGGGGAGCGTCGCTGCACAGCTATTTTCAGGTCTCTCCAGAGATGTTCCATCGGTTTCAAGGCTCTGGCCACTCAAGGACATTCAGAGGTGTCACGAAACCACACAGTGATGTGCTGCTCTCTCTCTTTCAGATTTTTTTTACAAATTCTTTGTGGGTCTGTGTAATCTGACAGCAATAATTGTCTCTAATATGGTCATACATTTAACAGCTTTGTTTCCACCTCATTTTGTGGGCAGTGTGCTCATAGCCTTTCTCAATAGCAAGGCTATGCTCACTGAGTCTGTACATAGTCAAAGCTTTCCTTAAGTTTGGTTCAGTCACAGTGGTCAGGTATTCTGCCACTGTGTGCTCTCTGTTTAGGGCCAAATAGCATTCTAGTTTGATCCGTTTTTTTGTTAATTCTTTCCAATGTGTTAAGTAATTATCTTTTTGTTTTCTCATGATTTTGGTTGGGTCTAACTGTGTTGTTGTCCTGGGTCTCTGTGGGGTCTGTTTGTGTTTGTGAACTGAGCCCCAGGACCAGCATCCTTAGGGAAATCTTCTCCAGGTTAATATCTTTGTAGGTAATGGCTTTGATATGGTAGGTTTGGGAATCACTTCCATTAAATTTGAGTGTTTAATGGATCTTTTATGGATTTTGATAATTAGTGGGTATCGACCTAATTCTGCTCTGCATGCATTATTTTGTGTTTGTTCCATTATGTGAAGTCTTGGTTGGTGAGCGGACCCCAGACCTCACAACCATAAAGACAATGGGTTCTAGAACTGAGTCAAGTATTTTTAGCCAGATCCTATTTGGGATGTCTAATGTTATGTTCCTTTTGATGGTGTAGAAGGTCCTTCTTGCCTTGTCTCTCAGATTGTTCACAGTTTTGTGGAATTTACCTGTGGCGCTGATGTTTAGGCCAATGTATGTGTAGTTTTTTTCTGTGCTCTAGGGCAACAGTGTCTAGATGGAATTGGTATTTGTGGTCCTAGCAACTGGATCTTTTTTGGAACACCAGTATTTTGGTCTCACCGAGATTTACTGTCAGGGCCCAGGTCTGACAGAATCTGTGCATAAGATCTAGGTGCTGCTGTAGGCCCTCCTTGGTTGGGGACAGATCTAGGTGCTGCTGTAGGCCCTCCTTGGTTGCGGACAGAAGCAGCAGATCATCAGCAAACAGTAGACATTTGACTTCAGATTCTAGTAGGGTGATGCCGGGTGTTGCAGACTGTTCTAGTGCCCTCGTCAGGTTGTTGATATGTATGTTGAAGAGGGTGAGGCCGGGTGTTGCAGACTGTTCTAGTGCCCTCGTCAGTTCGTTGACATGTATGTTGAAGAGGGTGAGGCCGGGTGCTGCAGACTGTTCTAGTCCCCTCGCCAGTTCGTTGACATGTATGTTGAAGAGGGTGAGGCCGGGTGCTGCAGACTGTTCTAGTGCCCTCGCCAGATTCTCTGGTTTCTTCCATTACATTGAGCTGATTGATGATTGATTGAGGTTGATGTTAGATTCTCTGGTTTCTTCCATTACATTGAGCTGATTGATGATTGATTGAGGTTGATGTTAGATTCTCTGGTTTCTTCCATTACATTGAGCTGATTGATGATTGATTGAGGTTGATGTTAGATTCTCTGGTTTCTTCCATTACATTGAGCTGATTGATGATTGATTGAGGTTGATGTTAGATTCTCTGGTTTCTTCCATTACATTGAGCTGATTGATGATTGATTGAGGTTGATGTTAGATTCTCTGGTTTCTTCATTACATTGAGCTGATTTCTGAGGTGCTGTTCCCTAGTGTATTTCTGTATTGTTTTAGTGATTCACCATAGCGAAGAAGTAGACTCAGGTTTTCTGGGTCTCTGTTTTTGGTTGGATAGGTTTCTCAATTTCCTTCTTAGGTGTTTGCATTCTTCATCAAACCATTTGTCATTGTTGTTAATTTTAGATTGTCTGTTTGAAATGTTTACATTTGATAGGGAAGCTGAGAGGTAAAATATACTGTTTAGGTTTTCTACTGCCAAGTTTGCACCTTCACTATTACAGTGGAATGTTTTGTCCAGGAAATTATCTAAAAGGGATTGAATTTGTTGTTGCCTAATTGTATTTTGGCAGGTTTCTACTTTCCTTCCATCTATGATATTTCTTAATATCATGCAGTTCCTTTGGCGCCTCATGATTCAGTGTTGTTCTTTTCAAGTAGATGTGATTTTGCTGTGGTCTGATAGGGGTGTCCGTGGGCTGACTGTGAACGCTCTGAGAGACTCTGGGTTGAGGTCAGTGATAAACTGGTCTACAGTACTACTGCAAAGGAATGAGCTATAGGTGTAACTACCATAGGCGTCCCCTCGAAGCCTCCCATTGACTATGTACATACCCAGCGTCGAACAGAGATGCAGGAGTTGTGACCCATTTTTGTTGGTTAAGTTGTGTCTAGGGGGGCATATGGGGAAGGGAAAGCTGTCACCTCCAGGCAGGTGTTTGTCCCCCTGTCTGCTGAGGGTGTCAGGTTCTTGTCCACTTCTGGCATTTAGGTCACCACACGTCCCTGGGCCTGGAAATGATTGATCTCCCCCTCCAGGATGGAGAATCTGTGATTGTTAAAGTATGGGAATGCTAGTGGGGGGATATAGGTAGCACACATGAGGAAATGTTTCTCTGTCTCTGTCTGTCTCTCTCTCTCTCTCTCAATCTCTCTCTCTCTGTCTCTCTCTCTCTCTCTCTCTCTCTCTCTCTCTCTCTCTCTCTCTCTCTCTCTCTCTCTCTCTCTCTGTCTTTCTCTTTCACTCTGTCTCTCTCTCTCACTCTGTCTCTCTCTCTCTCTCTCTCTGTCTCTCTCTGTCTTTCTCTCCTCTTTCTTTCTCTGTCTCCTACTCCTCCAGACGTACCAGAGATCAATGTAAGCCACAACAGTAACCTGATGATGATAGAGGGTGATAATGTAACGGTCAGCTGTAATGGGTCAGGAGCTCCCCTCCCCGAAGTCGACTGGACCGTCGCTGGACTACACTCCATCAACACACACCTGGTGAGACATACACACACCTGGTGAGACATACACACACCTGGTGAGACATACACACACCTGGTGAGACATACACACACCTGGTGAGGCATACACACACCTGGTGAGACCTACACACACCTGGTGAGACCTACACACACCTGCTGAGACCTACACACACCTGGTGAGACATACACACACCTGGTGAGACATACATACACCTGGTGAGACATACATACACCTGGTGAGACATACACACACCTGGTGAGACATACACACACCTGGTGAGACGTACACACACCTGGTGAGACATACAGACACCTGGTGAGACATACAGACACCTCGTGAGACATACATATACCTGGTGAGACATACATACACCTGGTGAGACATGCACACACCTGGTGAGACATACACACACCTGGTGAGACATACACACACCTGGTGAGGCATACACACACCTGGTGAGGCATACAGACACAGGCACGGACGGATGGATGCACACATGTAACCAGGCACACACACAGGTCACCTTAATAATCTAATCTCCTGTCCTCTAGTTCTCCAGTCTAACGTGTACTGTAGTCTAATGTCCACCAACCCTATTCATCTCCTCTAGTTCTCCAGTCTAACGTGTACTGTAGTCTAATGTCCACCAACCCTATTCATCTCCTCTTGTTCTCCAGACTAATGTCCACCAACCCTATTCATCTCCTCTAGTTCTCTAGACTAATGTGTACTGTAGTCTAATGTCCACCAACCCTATTCATCTCCTCTAGTTCTCCAGACTAACGTGTACTGTAGTCTAATGTCCACCAACCCTATTCATCTCCTCTAGTTCTCCAGACTAACGTGTACTGTAGTCTAATGTCCACCAACCCTATTCATCTCCTCTAGTTCTCCAGACTAATGTCCACCAACCCTATTCATCTCCTCTAGTTCTCCAGTCTAACCTGTACTGTAGTCTAATGTCCACCAACCCTATTCATCTCCTCTAGTTCTCCAGTCTAACCTGTACTGTAGTCTAATGTCCACCAACCCTATTCATCTCCTCTAGTTCTCCAGTCTAACGTGTACTGTAGTCTAATGTCCACCAACCCTATTCATCTCCTCTAGTTCTCCAGTCTAACCTGTACTGTAGTCTAATGTCCACCAACCCTATTCCTCTCCTCTAGGTCTCCAGTCTAACCTGTACTGTAGTCTAATGTCCACCAACCCTATTCATCTCCTCTAGTTCTCCAGACTAACGTGTACTGTAGTCTAATATCCACCAACCCTATTCATCTCCTCTAGTTTTCCAGTCTAACCTGAACTGTAGTCTAATGTCCACCAACCCTATTCATCTCCTCTAGTTCTCCAGTCTAACCTGTACTGTAGTCTAATGTTGTGTTCTCCCCTCATC
Organism: Oncorhynchus kisutch; assembly: GCF_002021735.2. Classification (NCBI taxonomy): domain Eukaryota; kingdom Metazoa; phylum Chordata; class Actinopteri; order Salmoniformes; family Salmonidae; genus Oncorhynchus; species Oncorhynchus kisutch. The sequence continues at coordinate 253,780 of NW_022265908.1, forward strand.
TCCTTTCCTCTCCTCAGTCAATCAATTGTATTTGTATTTATCTTCACATCAGCATATGCCACAACGTGTTTATACAGAAACCCAGCATTAATCTCCCAATCAGCACGCAATGTAAAAGCATGGTGGTTAGGAAAAACTCCCCAGAAAGGTAGGAACCTAGGAAGAAACCTAGAGAGGAACCAGGCTCTGAGGGGTGGCCAGTCCTCTTCTGGGTGTGCTGGGTGGAGATTATAAGAGTACATGGCCATCAAGACCAGATTGTTCTTCAAGATGTTTAAGATGACCAGGAGGGTCAAATAGTCATTATAGAGGCTGCAACAGCTCAGCACCTCAGGAGTAAATGTCAGTTGGGTTTTCATAGCCGAGCATTCAGAGGTAGAGAGGTAGAGAGGTAGAGAGGTATAGAGAGGTAGAGAGACAGAGATGTAGAGAGACAGAGAGACAGAGAGACAGAGAGGTAGAGGGGTAGAGAGACAGAGAGGTAGAGAGGTAGAGAGATTGAGAGGTAGAGAGGTAGAGAGGTAGAGAGGTAGAGAGGTAGAGAGACAGAGATGTAGAGAGACAGAGAGGTAGAGAGGTAGAGAGACAGAGAGACAGAGAGGTAGAGGGGTAGAGAGGTAGAGGGGTAGAGAGACAGAGAGGTAGAGAGGTAGAGAGACAGAGAGGTAGAGAGACAGAGAGGTAGAGAGGTAGAGACGAATGTGTATGGTAGTCTAATGCCTTGTTCTCTCCTCTCCTCTTCTCTTCTCTTCTCTTCTCCTCTCCTCTCCTCTCCTCTTTTTCTCTCTAGTCTAATGTCTACTGGCCCAACATCCATTCTATTAACCTGACGCTAGTCAACGTAAGTCGAGACGACAACGGCTTCCTGCTCACCTGCATAGCAGAGAACCTAGTGGGAATGACCAACGCTTCCATCCAGCTGGCTGTACAGTGTAGGTTTCAAACCACTGGTGTGTGTGTGTGTGTCCAATGGTTATCATTCCCAACTGTACAGTGTAGGTTTCAATCCACGTGTGTGTGTGTGTCCAATGGTTATCATTCCCATCTGTACAGTGTAGGTTTCAATCCACGTGTGTGTGTGTGTCCAATGGTTATCATTCCCAACTGTACAGTGTAGGTTTCAAACCACTGGTGTGTGTGTGTGTCCAATGGTTATCATTCCCAACTGTACAGTGTAGGTTTCAATCCATGTGTGTGTGTGTGTGTCCAATGGTTATCATTCCCAACTGTACAGTGTAGGTTTCAATCCACGGGTGTGTGTGTGTGTGTGTGTGTCCAATGGTTATCATTCCCAACTGTACAGTGTAGGTTTCAATCCATGTGTGTGTGTGTGTGTGTGTGTGTGTGTGTGTGTCCAATGGTTATCATTCCCAACTGTACAGTGTAGGTTTCAATCCACGGGTGTGTGTGTGTCCAATGGTTATCATTCCCAACTGTACAGTGTAGGTTTCAATCCACGGGTGTGTGTGTGTGTCCAATGGTTATCATTCCCAACTGTACAGTGTAGGTTTCAATCCACGGGTGTGTGTGTGTGTGTCCAATGGTTATCATTCCCAACTGTACAGTGTAGGTTTCAATCCACGGGTGTGTGTGTGTGTGTGTCCAATGGTTATCATTCCCAACTGTACAGTGTAGGTTTCAATCCACGGGTGTGTGTGTGTCCAATGGTTATCATTCCCAACTGTACAGTGTAGGTTTCAATCCACGGGTGTGTGTATATGCGAACAGCATAGCAGAGAACTTGTTAGGAATGATAACCATTGGAGGTTATATACAGTATGGTATTCATCCCAATGTCTCCATATTCCCTATATAATGCACTACTTATGACCAGGACCAATGGCTCCATATTCCCTTTATAGTGCACTACTTATGACCAGGACCCAATGGCTCCATATTCCCTTTATAGTGCACTAGTAATGACCAGGAACCAATGACTCCATATTCCCCTTATAGTGCACTACTTATGCCATATATGTGATATGTGGCGGTCCTACCTAGCTATCATGTGATATGTGGTTGTCCCCCTAGCTATCATGTGATATGTGGTTGTCCACCTAGCTATCATGTGATATGTGGTTGTCCACCTAGCTATCATGTGATATGTGGTTGTCCACCTAGCTATCATGTGATATGTGGTTGTCCACCTAGCTATCATGTGATATGTGGTTGTCCACCTAGCTATCATGTGATATGTGGTTGTCCACCTAGCTATCATGTGATATGTGGTTGTCCACCTAGCTATCATGTGATATGTGGTTGTCCACCTAGCTATCATGTGATATGTGGTTGTCCACCTAGCTATCATGTGATATGTGGTTGTCCACCTAGCTATCATGTGATATATTTTTTATTTATTTATTTATTTTTTTAACCTTTATTTTACTAAGTCAGTTAAGAACACATTCTTATTTTCAATGACGGCCTGGGAACAGTGGGTTAACTGCCTGTTCAGGGGCAGAACGACAGATTTGTACCTTGTCAGCTCGGGGGTTTGAACTCGCAACCTTCCGTTTCCTAGTCCAACGCTCTAACCACTAGTCTACGCTGCCGTCCCGTGTGGTTGTCCACCTAGCTATCATGTGATATGTGGTTGTCCCACCTGTCCCACCTGGGATCCAAGATGGCGGTGCAGTAGAACGTGTGTATCTGTCTTTGTCTTATCCCGTGTAAATAGCCGGTATCCATTTTAATCTCACTTTCTGTCTACGAACTGAATATATTTTCCTGCAACCCGCCTCACCTAATGTGGTATGGATCTGCTATTTCTATTCCTTATAACTGGAACTTCCATCAGGAGCTAGCCAGCTAACTAGCTACTAGTCTTTATTAGCCACGGCTCGCTGTCCTCTAGCCAGCTAACAAGCTACTAGTCTTTATTAGCCACGGCTCGCTGTCCTCTAACCAGCTAACTAGCTACTAGTCTTTATTAGCCACGGCTAGCTGTCCTTTAGCCAGCTAACTAGCTACTAGTCTTTATTAGCCACGGCTCGCTGTCCTCTAGCCAGCTAACTACCTACTAGTCTTTATTAGCCACGGCTCGCTGTCCTCTAGCCAGCTAACTAGCTACTAGTCTTTATTAGCCATGGCTAGCTGTCCTCTAGCCAGCTACCTAGCTACTAGTCTTTATTAGCCACTGCTAGCGGTCCTCTAGCCAGCTAACTAGCTACTAGTCTTTATTAAGTGGTTTAATCATATCAGTGTTTAATCATAACAGTGTTTTAATCATATCAGTGTTTAATCATCCCAGTGTTTAAATCATTAATGTTTTGCATTGTGAAATCTAGCTTGTGGAATTGGCCAACCATTAATTAAAGTTAGAAGACACCATTGTGTGTCAAAATGGTCACAGTTTCCTCTGTCCTCAGTTTCCCCTTACAGTTCCACCGGTCATCCTGAAACTGTCCGAGCCATGCTGTGCCAAAACCTTCACAGTTTCCTCTGCTCCCCTTCCAGTTCCACCAGTCATCCTGAAACTGTCCAAGCCATGCTGTGCCAAAACCTTCACAGTTTCCTCTGCTCCCCTTCCAGTTCCACCAGTCATCCTGAAACTGTCCGAGCCTGAGCGTCGCCATGACACCTGCATAGAGTTCACAGTGAGAGGCTATCCCTACCCGACGCTGCGATGGTACCACCAACAGGTGTGATTTTATTCCTTTTTATTCATTTCTAATATGTAAAGCAGCATGTACATATTCTGGTCTTAAAGACCACAAGAGGTGCAGGTTTTAGTTTTTACCCCAGAACTACACAGCTAACTGAAACAATAAACGGCTTGATGCTGAGTTAGTTATATCAATCAGGCGACTAATGCTGGGGGAAAACCCAAAACAGCCACCCCTTGGGGGTCCCCCAGAATCAGGATTCAGAACCACTGATGTCAAGAGTCTGGGTCTTTTGAAAAGGACAAAAAAAATGAAACCGTATTCTAATCATGATTGTACACAGAGAGAGATCCTGCAGAGTGAGTACATCAGGACAGAGATGGATTTCTACCGGGACTATCTGGAGGGATGTCTGACTCTTCTCAACCCAACACACTACGATAACGGAAACTACACGCTGCAGGCCTCCAACTCCCTGGGGACCGTCACCAAGACGGTCTACGGACACTTCCTCACGGCTCCGCCCTTTGACCCTGACCCTGACGGTAACCACAACATTTTCTTAGACAGGGACACATCGTACAGCAAAAGCTATAGGTCTCAGAACTGTGAGAAAGGATGCATTGCAGCAGATTTAGCTATAAAAGCTCATTGGGATGATTCACATCACTCAGAGCTTCTCTAGTGGTAGAAGACAGTCTGACCCCATTGGGATGATTCACATCACTCAGAGCTTCTCTAGTGGTAGAAGACAGTCTGACCCCATTGGGATGATTCACATCACTCAGAGCTTCTCTAGTGGTAGAAGACAGTCTGACCCCATTGGGATGATTCACATCACTCAGAGATTCTCTAGTGGTAGAAGACAGTCTGACCCCATTGGGATGATTCACATCACTCAGAGCTTCTCTAGTGGTAGAAGACAGTCTGACCCCATTGGGATGATTCACATCACTCAGAGCTTCTCTAGTGGTAGAAGACAGTCTGACCCCATTGGGATGATTCACATCACTCAGAGCTTCTCTAGTGGTAGAAGACAGTCTGACCCCATTGGGATGATTCACATCACTCAGAGCTTCTCTAGTGGTAGAAGACAGTCTGACCCCATTGGGATGATTCACATCACTCAGAGATTCTCTAGTGGTAGAAGACAGTCTGAGCCCATGTTTATGTTGTTATGTTGTTAATGTTAGTTCTGTATCATGGAGTTACGGCGCGCTGCTCTGTTTTGAGACAGCTTGTAATGGAGACGCAGGGAGTCAGGAAGCAGGAGTCAGGAAGCAGGTGTCAGGAAGAAGGAGTCAGGTGTCAGGAAGCAGGTGTCAGGAAGCAGGTGTCAGGAAGCAGGTGTCAGGAAGCGGGAGTCAGGAAGCAGGAGTCAGGAAGAAGGAGTCAGGAAGCAGGAAGCAGGAGGAAGGAGTCAGGAAGCAGGTTGTCAGGAAGCAGGTGTCAGGAAGCAGGTGTCAGGAAGCAGGTTTCAGGAAGAAGGAGTCAGGAAGCAGGAGTCAGGAAGCAGGAGTCAGGAAGCAGGAGTCAGGAAGCAGGAGGCAGGAAGAAGGAGTCAGGAAGCAGGTTGTCAGGAAGCAGGTGTCAGGAGTCAGGAAGCAGGTGTCAGGAAGCAGGTTTCAGGAAGAAGGAGTCAGGAATCAGGAATCAGGAAGCAGGAGTCAGGAAGCAGCAGTCAGGAAGCAGAGTCAGGAAGCAGGTGTCAGGAAGCAGGTGTCAGGAAGCAGGTGTCAGGAAGCAGGAGTCAGGACGCAGGTGTCAGGAAGCAGGAGTCAGGAAGCAGGAGTCAGGAAGCAGGAGCCAGGAAGCAGGAGCCAGGAAGCAGGAGTCAGGAAGCAGGAGTCAGGAAGCAGGAAGCAGGAGTCAGGAAGCAGGTGCAGTTTGTGAGTTTAATAATAATGAACATGGAGAGATACAAAACAAGAGATGCGTCTGGACAAGAGAACAGAACCAATAATACCTGATGAGTGAGGCTACAGAGAGCTAGATAAAAGGGGAGTAATCAAGATAGTGGTGAAGGGGGTTTCCATGATGTATAATGAGGGTTGCCAGGTGTGCATAATGAGGGTTGCCAGGGGTGCATAATTAGTGTTGCCAGGTGACATAATGAGGGTTGCCAGGTGTTCATAATGATGGTTGCCAGGTCACATAATGAGGGTTGCCAGGTATGCAAAAGGAGGGTTTCCAGGTGTGTATAATGAGGGTTGCCAGGTGACATAATGAGGGTTGCCAGGTGTACATAATGAGGGTTTCCAGGTGTGCATAATGAGGGTTGCCAGGTGTGCATAATGAGGGTTGCCAGGTGTACATAATGATGGTTGCCAGGTCACATAATGAGGGTTGCCAGGTATGCATAATAAGGGTTTCCAGGTGTGTATAATGAGGGTTGCCAGGTGACATAATGAGGGTTGCCAGGTGTGCATAATGAGGGTTGCCAGGTGACATAATGAGGGTTGCCAGGTGAGCATAATGAGGGTTTCCAGGTGTGCATAATGAGGGTTGCCAGGTGTGCATAATGAGGGTTGCCAGGTGACATAATGAGGGTTGCCAGGTGAGCATAATGAGGGTTTCCAGGTGTACGTAATGATGGTTGCCAGGTGTACGTAATGATGGTTGCCAGGTGTGCGTAATGAGGGTTGCCAGGTGTGCATAATGAGGGTTGCCATGTGACATAATGAGGGTTGCCAGGTGTGCATAATGAGGGTTTCCAGGTGACATAATGAGGGTTTCCAGGTGTACGTAAGGATGGTTGCCAGGTGTGTGTAATGAGGGTTGCCAGGTGTGCATAATGATGGTTGCCAGGTGTACGTAAGGATGGTTGCCAGGTGTCTGGAATGGATTCGATGGAACGGGGATCTAGCTGTTCTAACAGGCAGGGAGGAGGGCTCATAATAATGTCTGGAATGGAGTCGATGGAACAGGGATCTAGCTGTTCTAACAGGCAGGGAGGAGGGCTCATAATAATGTCTGGAATGGAGTCGATGGAACAGGGATCTAGCTGTTCTAACAGGCAGGGAGGAGGGCTCATAATAATGTCTGGAATGGAGTCGATGGAACAGGGATCTAGCTGTTCTAACAGGGAGAGAGGAGGGCTCATAATAATGTCTGGAATGGAGTCGATGGAATGATATCAACCCTAGTTTGTATTAAGTGGACGTCACCGTAACCCTGGATTGTATGATTGAATAACCCTGGATTGTATGATGGAATAACCCTGGATTGTATGATTGGAATAACCCTGGATTGTATGATGGAATAACCCTGGATTGTATGATGGAATAACCCTGGATTGTATGATTGGAATAACCCTGGATTGTATGATTGGAATAACCCTGGATTGTATGATGGATAACCCTGGATTGTATGATTGGAATAACCCTGGATTGTATGATGGAATAACCCTGGATTGTATGATTGGAATAACCCTGGATTGTATGATGGAATAACCCTGGATTGTATGATTGGAATAACCCTGGATTGTATGATGGAATAACCCTGGATTGTATGATTGGAATAACCCTGGATTGTATGATGGAATAACCCTGGATTGTATGATGGAATAACCCTGGATTGTATGATGGAATAACCCTGGATTGTATGATTGGAATAACCCTGGATTGTATGATGGAATAACCCTGGATTGTATGATGGAATAACCCTGGATTGTATGATTGGAGTTACCTTAGATTGTATGATTGGAGTTACCCTGGATGAAGGGAGGGTGGGTGGGATCAAGGGAGGGGGGAAGGGATGAAGGGAGGGATGAAGGGAGGGGGGAAGGGTTGAAGGGAGGGAGGAGTGAAGGGGGGATGAAGAGAGGGAGGGAGGTTTGAAGGGAGGGAAGGAGGTTTGAGGGGAGGGTTGGAGGGAGGGAGGGATGAAGAGAGGGTTGGAGGGAGGGAGGGTTGAAGGGAGGGAGGGAGGGTTGAAGAGAGGGAAGGAGGGTTGAAGGGAGGGTTGGAGGGAGGGAGGGATGAAGGGAGGGTTGGAGGGAGGGATGAAGAGAGGGTTGAAGGGAGGGTTGGAGGGAGGGATGAAGAGAGGGTTGAAGGGAAGGGTTGGAGGGAGGGAAGGAAGGAAGGAGGGTTGAAGGGAGGCTAGAAGGGGAAAAGGAATGTTGAAGGGAGGGTTGGAGGGAGGGAGGGGAGGGTTGGAGGGAGGAAAGGAGCTTTGAAAAGAGGGTTGGAGGGAGGGAGGGATGAAGAGAGGGAAGGTGGGTTGAAGGGAGGGTTGAAGGGGGTGAAGGAGTGTTGAAGGGAGGGAAGGAGTGTTGAAGGGAGGGTTGGAGGGAGGGAAGGAGGGTTGAAGGGTGGGTTGGAGGTTTGAAGGGAGGGTTGGAGGGAGGGAAGGAGGGTTAAAGGGAGGGAAGGAGTGTTGAAGGGAGGTTTGAATGGTTGAAGGGAGGGAAGGGGGGTTGTAGGGAGAGAGGGAGGGTTGAAGGGAGGATTGGAGGGAAGGAGGGTTGAAGGAAGGTTTGTAGGGAGGGAAGGACCTGCGTATAGTTGTTACAGGCTGCTTATAGTTATTACGGGCTGAGAAAAGGGACTGCTAATTCAACACACACAGACACACAGACACAGACACACACACACAGACACACAGAAACCCCCAATTCCTCTCTGATCTTCAGCCTCCTCTCATCCTTCAAATTGTATCCGACAGCAGCCGACAGAGACTCCATTTCATGGTTGTGTGAGTCTGTGTGTGAGTGTGTGTGAGTGTGTGGTGTGTGAGTCCGTGTGTGTGTGTGTGTGTGTGTCTGTGTGAATCCGTGTGTGTGTGTGTGGTGTGAGTCTCTGTGTGTGTGTGTGTGTGTGAGTGTGTGGTGTGTGAGTCCGTGTGTGTGTGTGTGTGTGTGGTGTGTGTGTGTGGTGTGAGTCTGTGTGAGTCCGTGTGTGTGTGTGGTGTGAGTCTGTGTGTGTGTGTTCACTTTGCTCCAGCTTGTCCTGTTCATGTCCTCTGTTCCTTTATATAGATAACCTCCAGTGTATAATATCTTCTGATAAGGAAACTGTTTTATGTGAAATGGGATTTAAAGACTCCAGCCTGTCGGTCGATTTTTACTCCACAATTCTGCTCTGGAGTTAGGCTGCGTCCCAAGTAGAACCCTGTTCCATATATAGCACACTACAAGGCAAGGAGGGCTCTGGTCAAGCTAGTGTACTATGGAATAGTGTGCTATTTGGGAGTGGGTTGTATTCTCCAGTGCTCCTACTGTCTCTGTCTGTATTCCAGGTAGCCCAGTGCCATCAGACAATGCCATCAGGCCGGAAGAGGAGACGTTTGGGGTGAGTTTATAATGACACAGGGTCTATCTCAAATAGAACACTAATCCCTACATAGGGCACTACTTTAGACCACAGTCCATAGGCTCTGTTCAAAAGTAGTGTAGTGTCTCCTGGTGTCCACAGTACTGGGGCTGGCTAGCAATTGTCTGTCTGTCTGTCTGTCTGTCTGTCTGTCTGTCCTGTCTGTCTGTCTGTCGTCTGTCTGTCTGTCTGTCTGTCGCCTGTCTGTCTGTCTGTCTGTCTGTCTGTCTGTCTGTCTGTCTGTCTGTCTGTCTGTCTGTCTGTCTGTCTTGTCTGTCTGTCTGTCTGTCTGTCTGTCTGTCTGTCTGTCTGCTGTCTGTCTGTCTGTCTGTCTGTCTGTCTGTCGTCTGTCTGTCTGTCTGTCTGTCTGGTCTGTCTGTCTGTCTGTCTGCTGTCTGTCGTCTGTCTGTCTGTCTGTCTGTCTGTCTGTCTGTCTGTCTGTCTGTCTGTCTGTCTGTCTGTCTGTCTGTCTGTCTGTCTGTCTGTCTGTCTGTCTGTCTGTCTGTCTGTCTGTCTGTCTGTCTGTCTGTCTGTCTGTCTGTCTGTCTGTCTGTCTGTCTGTCTGTCTGTCTGTCTGTCTGTCTGTCTGTCTGTCTGTCTGTCTGTCTGTCTGTCTGTCTGTCTGTCTGTCTGTCTGTCTGTCTGTCTGTCTGTCTGTCTGTCTGTCTGTCTGTCTGTCTGTCTGTCTGTCTGTCTGTCTGTCTGTCTGTCTGTCTGTCTGTCTGTCTGTCTGTCTGTCTGTCTGTCTGTCTGTCTGTCTGTCTGTCTGTCTGTCTGTCTGTCTGTCTGTCTGTCTGTCTGTCTGTCTGTCTGTCTGTCTGTCTGTCTGTCTGTCTGTCTGTCTGCTGTCTGTTGTCTGTCTGTCTGTCTGTCTGTCTGTCTGTCTGTCTGTCTGTCTGTCTGTCTGTCTGTCGTCTGTCTGTCTGTCTGTCTGTCTGTCTGTCTGTCTGTCTGCTCGCTGTCTGTTCTGTCTGTCTGTCTGTCGTCTGTCTGTCTGTCTGTCGGTCTGTCTGTCTGTCTGCGTCTGTTGTCTGTCTGTCTGTCTGTCTGTCTGTCTGTCTGTCTTCGCTGTCTGTCTGTCTGTCTGTCTGTCTGTCTTCGGTCCTGTCTGTCTGTCTGTCTGTCTGTCTCTGTCTGTCTGTCTGCTCTGTCTGTCGTCTGTCTGTCTGTCTGTCTGTCTGCTTCTGTCTGCGTCTGTCTGTCTGTCTGTCTGTCTGTCTGTCTGTCTGTCTGTCTGTCTGTCTGTCGTTGTCTGTCTGTCTGTCTGTCTGTCTGTCTTGCTGTCTGTCTGTCTGTCTGTCTGTCTGTCTGTCTGTCGTCTGTTCTGTCTGTCTGTCTGTCTGTCTGTCTGTCTGTCTGTCTGTCTGTCTGTCTGTCGTCTGTCTGTCTGTCTGTCTGTCTGTATGTCTGTCTGTCTGTCTGTCTGTTGTCTGTCTGTTCTGTCTGTCTGTCTGTCTGTCTTGTCTGTTGTCTGTCTGTCTGTCTGTCTGGTCTCCTAACCTGTCTGTCTGTCTGTCTCCTAAACCTGTCTGTCTGTCTGTCTCCTAACCTGTCTGTCTCCTAACCTGTCTGTCTGTCTCCCAGGTGTCGATACAGTAGGTCTGGGCTGGTTTCAGCCAGTGTTCTCCTCATGTCCTCCTTTCCATTCTCATCCAACAAATATGGGCCGACGCACAAGTTTGGATTGAATGGGTAAGTCATTAGTGCACTACATGACCAAACGTATGTGGACAACTGCTCCTCCAACATCTCATTCCATAAATTCACGGGCATTAATTCAAGTTAAATAAAGGTTAAATACAAAAAATATTTTAAAAAAAATATGGAGTTGGTCCCCCTTTTGTTGTTATAACGGTCTCCACTCTTCTGGGAAGGCTTTCCACTAGATGTAGGAACATTGTTGCTATAACAGTCTCCACTCTTCTGGGAAGGCTTTCCACTAGATGTAGGAACATTGTTGCTATAACAGTCTCCACTCTTCTGGGAAGGCTTTCCACTAGATGTAGGAACATTGTTGCTATAACAGTCTCCACTCTTCTGGGAAGGCTTTCCACTAGATGTGGGAACATTGCTGCTATAACAGCCTCCACTCTTCTAGGAAGACTTTCCACTAGATGTTGGAACATTGCTGTTATAACAGCCTCCACTCATCTGGGATGGCTTTCCACTAGATGTTAGAACATTGCAGCTGGGTCTTCCATTCAGTCACAAGAGCATTAGTGAAGTCTGGCACTGATGTTGGGTGATTAGTCCTGGCTCATCCCCAAAGGTGTTCGATGGGGTTGAGGTCAGGGCTCTGTGTAGGCCAGTCAAGTTCTACCACGCTGATCTCGACAAACCATTTCTGTATGGATCTTGATTTGTGCACATTGGCATTGCTGGAACAGCATGCTGAAACAGGAAATGGCCTTCCCCACACTGTTACCACAAAGTTGGAAGCACAGAATTGCCTAGAATGTCACTGTATGCTGCAGCGTTAAGATTTCCCTTGACTGGAACTGAGGGGCCCGAACCATGAAAAATGGCCCCAGACTGTTACTCCTCCTCCACCAAACTTTTATTTAAAAAAATTTGATTTCACATTTATTTAACCAGGTAGGCCAGTTTAGAACAAGTTCTCATTTACAACTGTGACCTGGCCAAGAATAAAGCAAAGCAGTTCAACACAAACAACACAGAGTTACACATGGAATAAAGAAACTGGCCAGCTGACTGACTGGGGTCTGACTGGCCAGCTGGTAGACAGGGGTTTGACTGGGGTCTGACTGGCCAGCTGGCTGGCTGGGGTCTGACTGGCCAGCTGGCTGGCTGGGATCTGACTGGCCAGCTGGCTGGCTGGGGTTTAATTGAGGTCTGACTGGGGTCTGACTGGCCAACTGGTAGACCGGGGTTTGACTGGGGTCTGACTGGGGTCTGCCTGGCCAGCTGGTAGACTGGGGTTTGACTGGGGTCTGACTGGCCAGCTGGCTGACTGGGGTCTGACTGGCCAGCTGGCTGACTGGGGTCTGACTGGCCAGCTGGCTGACTGCGGTCTGACTGGGGTCTGACTGGCCAGCTGGCTGACTGGGACCTGCCTGGGACCTGACTGGCCAGCTGGCTGACTGGGACCTGACTGGGGTCTGACTGGTCAGCTGGCTGACTGGGGTCTGACTGGGACCTGACTGGGACCTGACTGGGACCTGACTGGGGTCTGTCTCTCTGGTTGCCAGCTGGCTGACTGGGACATGACTGGGGTCTGACTGGAACCTGACTGGAACCTGACTGGAACCTGACTGGAACCTGACTGGGACCTGACTGGAACCTGACTGGGACCTGACTGGGACCTGACTGGGATCTGACTGGGACCTGACTGGGGTCTGTCTCTCCGGTTGTCAGCGTCGCTGCATCACCTTCAGAAGAAAGGCGGTGGGTAAAACCCTTTTCTATATTCAGCAATATGTTTTGGACAAATGTTGCAGGGCCCAGATAACGATTATGGACAGGACCCACGATCAGATCTAGTAGCCATGGTGGAAGAGGGCCCAGATAACGATTATGGACAGGACCCACATTCTATTATTTCCAGTGTGGCCATAATAATAACTGTTAAAGCTTCTGCCATTTATAAGCTTTGGTCTCTGCATCTCCCTTTCCTTCTGCCTCCATCTCTCTCTCATGTTTTGCCCTCCACATCTTGGCATTTGGAACGGAACTAGTTTCATATTTTTTGTAGTATAGAGTCTATTGACGTACCGGTGCGTCAGTCTAAGTAACATAATTAATAAAAAAACATTTATATCTGTCAGTTTAATAAGCTGGAGATGCCTTTTCTGCATGGGCTGTGTCTCTATACACCGCATCCTCCTATGTCGCCCTTCCCTATCTGCGGTGGAAAGAGTCCGATTTATACTGCTGTTGGTCAGACTGGTAGACATCCTGAAAACGTCTGTAGCATCCTAACGGTTTGGCCAACAAACTAATATGGTTTTCTCTGTTGTGCTGTATGACCTCCACGAGTGACTCGTCTGAAGTCGGTAACGCCGATGTGTCAACTTTTGTCTGAGGTGTCTGAACCGTTTTACCCCAAGAAGGGGAGAGAAGGGGAGACTCTCATCAACACGGCGGTGTTCTCCGTTTTGTTCTATTTCCCCCACCAGTGTTATGGGACTGGTCTGAAAGTAACCCTGACAAAATAATGGAAGAACGAAGGTAGTTTTGTGCCAACAACAACAAGGGGTTAAATGTGTCAAAACATTTATAAACATTTCCTTTCCTCTTATATCTCCTAGATATACGACATACACTTCAAAAAAAATTGTAACAATGATGCTGGGAGTCAGGAAGCAGGAAGCAGGAAGCAGGAAGCAGGAAGCAGGAAGCGGGAGTCAGGAAGCAGGAAGCAGGAGTCAGTAAGCAGGAAGCAGGAAGCAGGAGTCAGGAAGCAGGAAGCAGGAAGCAGGAGTCAGGAAGCAGGAGTCAGGAAGCAGGAGTCAGGAAGCAGGAAGCAGGAGTCAGGAAGCAGGAAGCAGGAGTCAGGAAGCAGGAAGCAGGAGTCAGGAAGCAGGAAGCAGGAGTCAGGAAGCAGGAAGCAGGAAGCAGGAAGCAGGAGTCAGGAAGCAGGAAGCAGGAAGCAGGAGTCAGGAAGCAGGAAGCAGAAGCAGAGTCAGGAAGCAGGAGTCAGGAAGCAGGAGTCAGGAGCAGGAAGCAGGAGTCAGGAAGCAGGAAGCAGGAGTCAGGAAGCAGGAAGCAGGAGTCAGGAAGCAGGAAGCAGGAGTCAGGAAGCAGGAAGCAGGAGTCAGGAAGCAGGAAGCAGGAGTCAGGAAGCAGGAAGCAGGAGAGGAGTCAGGAAGCAGGAAGCAGGAGTCAGGAAGCAGGAAGCAGGAGTCAGGAAGCAGGAAGCAGGAGTCAGAAGCAGGAAGCAGGAAGCAGGAGTCAGGAAGCAGGAAGCAGGAAGCAGGAGTCAGGAAGTAGGAAGCAGGAAGCAGGAGTCAGGAAGCAGGAGTCAGGAAGTAGGAGTCAGGAAGCAGGAAGCAGGAGTCAGGAAGCAGGAAGCAGGAGTCAGGAAGCAGGAAGCAGGAAGCAGGAGTCAGGAAGCAGGAAGCAGGAGTCAGGAAGCAGGAAGCAGGAGTCAGGAAGCAGGAAGCAGGAGTCAGGAAGCAGGAAGCAGGAGTCAGGAAGCAGGAAGCAGGAGTCAGGAAGCAGGAAGCAGGAGTCAGGAAGCAGGAAGCAGGAAGCAGGAGTCAGGAAGCAGGATGCAGGAGTCAGGAAGCAGGAAGCAGGAGTCAGGAAGCAGGAGTCAGGAAGCAGGAGTCAGGAAGCAGGAGTCAGGAAGCAGGAGTCAGGAAGCAGGAGTCAGGAAGCAGGAGTCAGGAAGCAGGAGTTAGGTAGCAGGAAGCAGGAGTCAGGAACCAGGAGTTAGGTAGCAGGAAGCAGGAGCCAGGAAGCAGGAGTCAGGAAGCAGGAGTTAGGTAGCAGGAGTCAGGAGTCAGGAAGCAGGAGTCAGGAAGCAGGAGTCAGAAAGCAGGAGTCAGGAAGCAGGAGTCAGGAAGCAGGAGTCAGGAAGCAGGAAGCAGGAGTCAGGAAGCAGGAGTCAGGAAGCAGGAGTTAGGTAGCAGGAAGCAGGAGCCAGGAAGCAGGAAGCAGGAGTCAGGAAGCAGGAGTCAGGAAGCAGGAGTCAGGAAGCAGGAGTCAGGAGTCAGGAAGCAGGAGTCAGGAAGCAGGAGTCAGGAAGCAGGAGTCAGGAAGCAGGAGTCAGGAAGCAGGAAGCAGGAGTCAGGAAGCAGGAGTCAGGAAGCAGGAGTCAGGAAGCAGGAGTCAGGAGTCAGGAGTCAGGAGCAGGAGTCAGGAAGCAGGAGTCAGGAAGCAGGAGTCAGGAGTCAGGAAGCAGGAGTCAGGAAGTAGGAGTCAGGAAGCAGGAGTCAGGAGTCAGGACGCAGGAGTCAGGAAGCAGGAGTCAGGAAGCAGGAGTCAGGAGTCAGGACGCAGGAGTCAGGAAGCAGGAGTCAGGAAGCAGGAGTCAGGAAGCAGGAGTCAGGAAGCAGGAGTCAGGAGTCAGGAAGCAGGAGTCAGGAAGCAGGAGTCAGGAAGCAGGAGTCAGGAAGCAGGAGTCAGGAAGCAGGAGTCAGGAAGCAGGAGTCAGGAAGCAGGAGTCAGGAAGCAGGAGTCAGGAAGCAGGAGTCAGGAAACAGGAGTCAGGAAGCAGGAGTCAGGAAGCAGGAGTCAGGAAGCAGGAGTCAGGAAACAGGATTCAGGAAACAGGTGCAGTTGGTGAGTTTAATAATAAATAACAGAGCGATACAAAACAAGAGATGAATCTTGACATGAACACAGAACCAATACTGTCTATAGAGTGATGTGAGGGAGGGGACATGAACCAATACTGTCTGTAGAGTGATACTAGGGAGGGGCCATGAACACAGAACCAATACTGTCTGTAGAGTGATGTGAGGGAGGGACATGAACACAGAACCAATACTGTCTGTAGAGTGATGTGAGGGAGGGGACGTGAACACAGAACCAATACCGTCTGTAGAGATACTAGGGAGGGGACATGAACACAGAACCAATACTGTCTATATGATGGTAGGGAGGGGACATGAACACATAACCAATACTGTCTGCAGAGTGATACTAGGAAGGGGACATGAACCAATACTGTCTGTAGAGATACTAGGGAGGGGACATGAACCAATACTGTCTGTACAGTGATGTTAGGGAGGGGACATGAACACAGAACCAATACTGTCTGCAGAGTGATACTAGGAAGGGGACATGAACCAATACTGTCTGTAGAGATACTAGGGAGGGGACATGAACCAATACTGTCTGTAGAGTGATACTAGGGAGGGGACATGAACCAATACTGTCTGTAGAGTGATACTAGGGAGGGGACATGAACCAATACTGTCTGTAGAGATACTAGGGAGGGGACATGAACCAATACTGTCTGTAGTGATACTAGGGAGGGGACATGAACCAATACTGTCTGTAGAGATACTAGGAGGGGACATGAACCAATACTGTCTGTAGAGATACTAGGGAGGGGACATGAACCAATACTGTCTGTAGAGATACTAGGGAGGGGACATGAACCAATACTGTCTGTAGAGATACTAGGGAGGGGACATGAACCAATACTGTCTGTAGAGATACTAAGGAGGGGACATGAACCAATACTGTCTGTAGTGATACTAGGGAGGGGACATGAACCAATACTGTCTGTAGAGATACTAGGGAGGGGACATGAACCAATACTGTCTGTAGAGATACTAGGGAGGGGACATGAACCAATACTGTCTGTAGAGATACTAGGGAGGGGACATGAACCAATACTGTCTGTAGAGTTACTAGGGAGGGGACATGAACCAATACTGTCTGTAGAGATACTAGGGAGGGGACATGAACCAATACTGTCTGTAGAGATACTAGGGAGGGGACATGAACCAATACTGTCTGTAGAGATACTAGGGAGGGGACATGAACCAATACTGTCTGTAGAGATACTAGGGAGGGGACATGAACCAATACTGTCTGTAGTGATACTAGGGAGGGGACATGAACCAATACTGTCTGTAGAGATACTAGGGAGGGGACATGAACCAATACTGTCTGTAGAGATACTAGGGAGGGGACATGAACCAATACTGTCTGTAGAGATACTAGGGAGGGGACATGAACCAATACTGTCTGTAGAGATACTAGGGTGGGGACATGAACCAATACTGTCTGTAGTGATACTAGGGAGGGGACATGAACCAATACTGTCTGTAGAGATACTAGGGAGGGGACATGAACCAATACTATCTGTAGAGATACTAGGGAAGGGAGGGGACATGAACCAATACTGTCTGTAGAGATACTAGGGAGGGGACATGAACCAATACTGTCTGTAGAGATACTAGGGAGGGGACATGAACCAATACTGTCTGTAGAGATACTAGGGAGGGGACATGAACCAATACTGTCTGTAGAGATACTAGGGAGGGGACATGAACCAATACTGTCTGTAGAGATACTAGGGAGGGGACATGAACCAATACTGTCTGTAGAGATACTAGGGAGGGGACATGAACCAATACTGTCTGTAGAGATACTAGGGAGGGGACATGAACCAATACTGTCTGTAGAGATACTAGGGAGGGGACATGAACCAATACTGTCTGTAGAGATACTAGGGAGGGGACATGAACCAATACTGTCTGTAGAGATACTAGGGAGGGGACATGAACCAATACTGTCTGTAGAGATACTAGGGAGGGGACATGAACCAATACTGTCTGTAGAGATACTAGGGAGGGGACATGAACCAATACTGTCTGTAGAGATACTAGGAGGGGACATGAACCAATACTGTCTGTAGAGATACTAGGGAGGGGACATGAACCAATACTGTCTGTAGAGATACTAGGGAGGGGACATGAACCAATACTGTCTGTAGAGATACTAGGGAGGGGACATGAACCAATACTGTCTGTAGAGATACTAGGGAGGGGACATGAACCAATACTGTCTGTAGAGATACTAGGGAGGGGACATGAACAATACTGTCTGTAGAGATACTAGGGAGGGGACATGAACCAATACTGTCTGTAGAGATACTAGGGAGGGGACATGAACCAATACTGTCTGTAGAGTTACTAGGGAGGGGACATGAACCAATACTGTCTGTAGAGATACTAGGGAGGGGACATGAACCAATACTGTCTGTAGAGATACTAGGGAGGGGACATGAACCAATACTGTCTGTAGAGATACTAGGGAGGGGACATGAACCAATACTGTCTGTAGAGATACTAGGGAGGGGACATGAACCATACTGTCTGTAGAGATACTAGGGAGGGGACATGAACCAATACTGTCTGTAGAGATACTAGGGAGGGGACATGAACCAATACTGTCTGTAGAGATACTAGGGAGGGGACATGAACCAATACTGTCTGTAGAGATACTAGGGAGGGGACATGAACCAATACTGTCTGTAGAGATACTAGGGAGGGGACATGAACCAATACTGTCTGTAGAGATACTAGGGAGGGGACATGAATTTTACATTATTTAGTGTTTCTGACTAGCCCTGTATATTTTCATTCTACTATACATTGATTGGTAGTGTTTCTGACTAGCCCTGTATATTTTCATTCTACTATACATTGATTGGTAGTGTTTCTGACTAGCCCTGTATATTTTCATTCTACTATACATTGATTGGTAGTGTTTCTGACTAGCCCTGTATATTTTCATTCTACTATACATTGATTGGTAGTGTTTCTGACTAGCCCTGTATATTTTCATTCTACTATACATTGAATGGTAGTGTTTCTGACTAGCCCTGTATATTTTCATTCTACTATACATTGATTGGTAGTGTTTCTGACTAGCCCTGTATATTTTCATTCTACTATACATTGATTGGTAGTGTTTCTGACTAGCCCTGTATATTTTCATTCTACTATACATTGATTGGTAGTGTTTCTGACTAGCCCTGTATATTTTCATTCTACTATACATTGATTGGTAGTGTTTCTGACTAGCCCTGTATATTTTCATTCTACTATACATTGATTGGTAGTGTTTCTGACTAGCCCTGTATATTTTCATTCTACTATACATTGATTGGCCCTGTATATTTTCATTCTACTATACATTGATTGGTAGTGTTTCTGACTAGCCCTGTATATTTTCATTCTACTATACATTGATTGGTAGTGTTTATCTCTGCTATCCCTGTACCTCCTTGCCTTCTCACCCCCTTCCCCCTCCCCTTCCTCTGCACCCCCCATATTGTGTCTCACTTCCACTAGGAATGGTGAGGCTGATTCCACTTGTTCAGCTTGATAATTAGTGACAATTAGTGACAAAGTAATTTACTTACTCAAGGAAGCTCATTGAGCAAATGGTGCCAATTAACTCTGGATGCTAATGTACCCAGAAATGCGTAAAAAAAGCACCAAACCCCCATTATAGACCAGCCGTTTACTACTGAGAGGAGGAGGAGGAGGGGGAGGAGGAGAGGAGAGGAGGCATTGAGGAGGAGGAGAGGAGGAGAGGAGAGTAGAGGAGGAGGCGAGGAGGAGGAGAGGAGGAGGTATGGAGGAGGAGGAGAGGAGAGGAGGAGACATGGAGGAGGCATGGAGGAGGAGGAGAGTAGGAGACATGGATGAGAGGAGAGTGGAGGGGGAGGAGGAGACGTGGAGGATGAGGAGACATGGAGGACGAAGAGAGAGGAGAGGAAGAGGCATGGAGGAGAGGAGGAGGCATCGAGGAGAAGGAGAGTTCTGACTGACTGTTGGTCTTTGCTCTCTCTCTCTCTCAACCTGAGGTGGTGGAACTTTACTCAGCCTTAATGTAGACCCTTGGTTCAACCCATTTGGTCAGCACTCCCCTGTAAACCCTTGGTTCTACACTCCCCTGTAAACCCTTGGTTCAACCCATTTGGTCATCACTCCCCTGTAAACCCTTGGTTCAACCCATTTGGTCATCACTCCCCTGTAAACCCTTGGTTCAACCCATTTGATCAGCACTCCCCTGTAAACCCTTGGTTCAACCCATTTGATCAGCACTCCCCTGTAAACCCTTGGTTCAACCCATTTGATCAGCACTCCCCTGTAAACCCTTGGTTCTACACTCCCCTGTAAACCCTTGGTTCAACCCATTTGGTCATCACTCCCCTGTAAACCCTTGGTTCAACCCATTTGGTCATCACTCCCCTGTAAACCCTTGGTTCAACCCATTTGATCAGCACTCCCCTGTAAACCCTTGGTTCAACCCATTTGGTCATCACTCCCCTGTAAACCCTTGGTTCAACTCATTTGGTCATCACTCCCCTGTAAACCCTTGGTTCAACCCATTTGATCAGCATTCCCCTGTAAACCCTTGGTTCAACCCATTTGATCGGCACTCCCCTGTAAACCCTTGGTTCAACCCATTTGATCAGCACTCCCCTGTAAACCCTTGGTTCAACCCATTTGATCAGCACTCCCCTGTAAACCCTTGGTTCAACCCATTTGATCAGCACTCCCCTGTAAACCCTTGGTTCAACCCATTTGATCAGCACTCCCCTGTAAACCCTTGGTTCAACCCATTTGGTCATAACTCACCTTAATGTATATACAAATATACAGTACTATTTCACAGCTTAATGTGTCCTACACAGTTCCACAACAATATACAGTACTATTTCACAGCTTAATGTGTTCGTCACAGTTCCACAACAATATACAGTACTATTTCACAGCTTAATGTGTTCGTCACAGTTCCACAACAATATACAGTACTATTTCACAGCTTCATGTGTCCTACACAGTTCCACAACAATATACAGTACTATTTCACAGCTTAATGTGTCCTACACAGTTCCACAACAATATACAGTACTATTTCACAGCTTAATGTGTCCTACACAGTTCCACAACAATATACAGTACTATTTCACAGCTTAATGTGTCCTACACAGTTCCACAACAATATACAGTACTATTTCACAGCTTAATGTGTTTTCCTGATGAAACTGTTTTCATGATTGCCTACTGTAATGCATCACCACTTACAGTGTATGTTTTTGCTGTTTGTAAACATAGGAAAAGAGGTTTATCGATACATCTCCGTTTTGGATAGATAACCTTTTGTGTTATTTTTTAGTGTGTTCCAATTGTCCCAGAAGTCATTCGATTCTCTGGTTTCTTCATGACATTGAGCTGAGGTGCCGTTCCTTCTTTTTCCGTATTTCT
Organism: Oncorhynchus kisutch; assembly: GCF_002021735.2. NCBI lineage: Eukaryota > Metazoa > Chordata > Actinopteri > Salmoniformes > Salmonidae > Oncorhynchus > Oncorhynchus kisutch. The sequence goes on from NW_022265908.1 coordinate 274,405, forward strand.
GTGTTCTTGTATTGTTAAAGGGATTCACCATAGCTAAGAAGTAGACTCAGGTTTTCTGGGTCTCTATGTTTTTGGTTGGACAGGTTTCTAAATTTCCTTTATCATTGTTAATTTTCTTAGATTGTCTGCTTGACATTTAAAAATGTCATTGGGCATTTACCTCACGAGAGGTCAAATATTTTTTGGAACCTTTATTTAACTAGGCAAGTCAGTTAAGATCAAATTCTTATCTTCAATGACAGCCTAGGAACAGTGGCACCTTGTTCAGGGGCAGCACAACAGATTTCCACCTTGTCAGCTCAGGGATTCGATCTTGCAACCTTTCGGCTACTAGTCCAACGCTCTAACCACTAGGCTACCTGCCACCCTATGCTGTTTAGGTTTTCTACTGCCCTGTTTACACCTTCACTATTACAGTGAAATGTTTTGTCCAGGAAATTGTCTAAAAGGGATTGAATGTGTTGCCTAATTGTTTTTTGGTAGGTTTCCATACTACTTTCCTTCCATCCATCACAAGGTCAACTTGTGATTTTGCTGTAATCTGATAAGGGTGTCAGAAGGGCTGACTGTGAATGCTCTGAGAGACTCTTGTTCAGGTAAGGGATTACCCCCCTGAAATGGACAAAAATGAATGGGAACATATTGCCATTGGACGAAACATATACACAATTTCAAATATCACTCAATTGGACTGCAGTTCATTCAAATCATATTGCAAATGACAAATGCCAAGTGTCATACATCAAAAAAAGTTCAACCGTTCATTTTCATATTGCAAATGGACATCAAGTCAAGACCCAAGTGTCAAATTTTGAAAATTTGAAAAACAATAAAAATACATGTATCACCCTCTAAAAAAGTGCTTTTTGGACCGTTTTTTGAAATTCTTTCATTTTTTTGGGTCAATTATACATGTATAAGAACTGTATGAACATACCTTAGTCATATATTATTGTCATATTATTTTTTCTTGTCCATAGAGCATATGTTTTGTCCATTTGCAATATGATATCATAGGAAGTCATAAGTCAGTCAAAAGTCAGTGAACCATTGCCAAATGCCATAAGAAATGTTGAAATGCAATATGAACGTATTGAAAGTGCCAAATCAGGATGTTATGTCCATTTGCCATATATGATCATAGGAAGTCGGTTTCAAATCCCAAAAGTCAGTGAACCATGTCCAAATGGCATTTATACTGCCTAAATGATATATATCACTATGTTAACCTGTCTAGCGTAACCCCCCCGCAACACCCAGTGAAAGTGCAGGGCGCCTAATTCAAAACAACAAAAATCTCATAATTAAATTTACACCATTTTAAAGATACAATTCTCTTTAATCCAGCCACAGTGTCTGATTTCAAAAAGGATTTACAGCAAAAGCACCACAAATGATTATGTCACCACCAAGCCACAGAAAACAGCCGTTTTTTACAGCCAAAGAGAGGAAGCAAAAAGCAGAAATAGAGATAAAATTAATCACTAACCTTTGATGATCTTCATCAAAACACACTCATAGGACTTCATGTTACACAATACATGTATGTTTTGTTTGATAAAGTTCATATTTATATAAAACAAATCTGAGTTTACATTGGCACGTTACGTTTGGTAGTTCTAAAACATGCGGTGATAATGCAGAGAGCCACAACAATTTACAGAAATACTCACAATAAACATTGATAAAAATATGACTATTATACATGGAACTTTAGATAAACTTCCCCTTAATGCAACCGCTGTGTCAGATTTTTAAAAAACTTTACGGAGAAAGCAAACCATGCAATAATCTGAGTACAGCCTTTAGACAACAAAGCAGCCAAAAAGATACCCTACCCATATTGGGTAGTCAACATTACTCAGAAATAGCATTTTAAATATTCACTTACCTTTGATGATCTTCATCATAATGCACTCCCAGGAATCCCAGTTCCACCATAAATGTTTGATTTGTTCGATAATGTCAGTTATGTCCAAATATCCTCTTTTGTTAGGTTGTTTGGTAAACAAATACAAAAGTGCGTACAGGTCGCGCCGAACATCGAACGAAAAGTTCAAAAAGTTCCGTTACAGCCCGTAGAAACATGCCAACCTAAGTATGGAATCAATATTTAGCATGTTTTTAACATAGAACTTCATTAATGTTCCAACCGGACAATTCCTTTGTCTGTACAAATGAAGTGGAATGAAGCTACCTTTCACGTGAGCGTGCCAGACCGGCAGACCGAGGCTGTGGCACTCTGCCAGAACACCCACCCAAAGAGCCCTTATGAGCCCCTCCTTTAGAGTAGAATCCTCAAAACAGGTTCTAAATACTATTGACATCTAGTGGAAGCCTTGGGAAGTGAAACATAACTAATATCACCCTGTATCTTCAATGGGGGCTGAGTTGAAAAACTACAAATCTCAGATTTCCCACTTCCTGGTTGGATTTTTCTCAGGTTTTTGCCTACCATATGAGTTATGTTATACTCACAGACATCATTCAAACTGTTTTAGAAACTTCAGAGTGTGTTCTATCCAATACTAATAAGAATATGCATATATCAGCATCTGGGACAGAGTAGGAGGCAGTTCACTCTGGGCACGCTATTCATCCAAAAGTGAAAATGCTGCCCCCTATCCCAAAAAGGTTAAGCCCTGAATCAACCTAGGTCTATTTGTCATGCATAGTGAGAAAGAAGTGGGACTCTGTCGTCTTTTAACGATTTTTTGAAAAACGTCCAAAATGACCAGGGGTGCTCCCTATTGGATGGGCACGGGTGGTGGGTGCTCCCTATTGGATGGGCACGGGTGGTGGGTGCTCCCTACCCAGCCAAGGACCCCTTGCACCCTCCTAAAGGTATTCAAAACCATTAAAAAAATATTCCTCTTGTAACCCGTTCCAATCACCAGGCGCACGGCTGTCCATTTGCAATATGTTTCAATGTGCATTTACCATCACGAATTTGACATACTCAAAAGTTTTTTCAATGTCGAATCTTATTGCAAATGTACAAAAGTCAGCCAGCAAGTCAGCATCCATCAGTCAATAAGATATCATTCTGACACCAAACTGATGCAAACTGACACCAAACCCACTTTGTCCAACTTGGTTAGAAGCCAAATATCACATATTTCAGAGCAGGTCCAAAATTCGTGGCACCTTCTGTTTAAATTTACTCCGGATGAAAAGTGTGCCCAAACTAAACTTCCTGCTACTCAGGCCCAGAAGCTAGGATATGCATATTTGGATATTAAACACTCTACAGTTTCCAAAACTGTTAAAAATAATGTATGTGAGTATAGCAGAGCTGATATGGCAGGCGGAAACCTGAGAAAAATACAGGAAGTGGGATTTTTTTTATTTTGTAGTTTTCTATTGAATGCCATTACAGTATCCATTGACTTAGGACTCAAATTGCACTCCCTATGGCTTCCACTAGATGTCAACAGTCTTTAGAAATTGTTTCAGGCTTGTATTCTGAAAAATGAGGGAGTAAGACCAGTCTGACCAGTGTCCCAGAGCTTTTTAAAGCGCACGACAGAGAGCACGACTTTCTTGTTTTCTTTTTAAATTGACGAAGCTTTTGCCCGGATGAAATGTTATTGATTATTATGACTAAAAACAACATGAAGATTGATTATAAACATCGTTTGACATGTTTTTACAAACTTTACTGATGCTTTTCTGATTTTTCATCTGTTTGATGTGACTGCCTTTGAGCCTGTGGATTACTGAACAAAATTGAGGTTTTATTGAGTAAATCGGAGTCTTGTGAGCGTAACCATATGAAGATCATCAAAGGTAAGAGATTAAGTGTATCACTATTTCTGACTTGTGTAACTCCTCTACTGGTAACTGTTTGTAATGATTTGTCTGCTGGGCGCTATTCTCAGATAATCGCATGGTATGCTATCGCCGTAAAGCCTTTTTGAAATCTGACACCGTGGTTGGATTAACAAGATTAACAAGCCGAGCAGCAACCTTAATTGGTGCTGAAAATCCACTTTTCCCGGGCATGGCTATGGGGTCCTTGAATAAGCTATCAAGGTGACAGAAACATTGGGGTCCGTCTCTATGGGCCGAGGCGGTTTCAATGCACCCAGTCTTACGACTCTGGGACTTTTCTAAATTACGTCATTTTCTTGATGGTAAAAATGAATTGAAGTTATTGCAAATGTACAAGGCTGTTTCTTGGTCTGAGAATTTTCTAGAGCCACATAACTCACCACGCGCTATCGACTTGAGCTCCAGAACAGGTTTCTAAAGTTTCAGAGCTCTAGGACTGACGGTTCTTTGATAATTCGAAAAAACAACTATTGTGTCTCTAAGTCCCACAATGTGTCACTCCATCCTTGCTGTGTGTGTGTGTGAGAGTTTTCTTTTTAAATATGATGGGAGAAATGACTGATTTACAGTTCATGAGGGTTGCCTAATCACACATATGAAGTTTTGGAAAGAGCTGACCTTTTAAACCCTTCGAAACAGCCTCTATGACCCCAATTTAAGGCACTTCCGGTTGACACAGGAAGCTGAAAGTGAACACATATCCTCCTTGGGGTAGGCTCTGACAAAATATTGAGCTTTAAGTCTTTACATTAAGAACTGACTGATTTACAGAGGGTTGAATGAGTGTGTGTTATTTCAGAAAATCACAAATTCTTGCAGCGCTCCGAACCCACCTTAACGGATTCGTTTGAACATGCTGCAACTGGATCTATTTTTTTTGGGGGGGGGAAAACACATTTCATTGACCGTCACCAATTGTACATTGTACGATTTCTCGTAAATTACAATAGATAAATGGCTGATTCTTTTTTTCCTTATACCGTAGGTTCATGTCAAATTAGCGCTTTATTTTTGTTTTTGACCTTTAATCCCAGAAAAATGGCCTTAACTCAAAAAGCGTTGAGGCCTCAACGTCATCTTGTTTCTGGGCTAACAGCCCATTAGTCCAAACCTATGCTCACCAAGTTTCATCTTCGAAGTCTTTTCCATTTAGGAGAAATGGCCATGTCGTGATTGGTGATGTTTTGTACATTTGCAATAAGATTCCATTCACCATCTGGTGGAATTTACCGTGACAGAGGAAAAATGACCAACATTTTAAAAAATTGTAAAACGGAAACCGAATGTCCGAGAGACTTCGTTTGACTTCCCGGAAGATCTAGCTCTGGGTGCATGGCCCGCCACCATCGGCAATTTTTTAAAAGCATTCACGGACGTAAGGGACTGTACATTTGCAATATGGAGATTCTCATCGATCATACAGCAAATGCCGAAAAGTGCCCTTCATGTATGGAGGACTTCTGACCAGGGGCTATAGGGCTCTGGTCACATGACTTCCTGTTCTCTTCATAGTGGAGGACTGCTAAATAATATTTAGGTGTTAACTCCAACAAACACAAGTCACAACTTCTATAGGAGGGTTTTGTCTCTGAGAAATACTCACTCTAAAGCCAACAACTACAACTGTAAAACAGTGTCTCTCAGTCTGACTTCCTGCTAAGGGACAGAACTTGACTGGAGAAAGTTGCACTGTTTCATTGTGTGTGTTTCTTTAGAGTACATCAGAGTTGATCTGATGGAAGACCTCTGCTCTTAGTCTGCTTCCCAGATGGCACCCTATCCTCTATATACTGCATTACCTTGGACCGGCGCCCTGGTTAAAAGTAGTGCACTGAATACGATGCAAATTGGGACACAAGCTTAGATATATTCTACTGGAGATATGCTGTCTCAGAACCCAATTCATAGCTACTGCATCTTATAAAACTCCTTCCAGAGACCACAGGGACGTTTTCTTCAGCGTCAGAACCCATTCACAGCTACTGCAACTTATATAACTCCTTCCAGAGACCACAGGGAGGTTTTCTTCAGCGTCAGGTAGCATTGATCCAGTCTGCAGGATGTTATCACTCAACAGCCCAACTTCTCCTGTTCTCTCATCCTCCCTTTACCTATTCTCTGTAATCTGGCCCTCCCAGGAAGACATATTTCTGAGTGGGTTCTGAGTTGGGAGCAAGACAGGAACGTAGTGCTGTAGCATTGTGCAGAGCTGGACAAAAGTAGTGCACTATATAGGGAATAGGGTGCGATTTGGGATGTAACCTCTGAGTGTGTAGTGAAGCCGTAGTGCTCATAGTTCAGAGAACTGAAACTTTTCAAATGATCAAACTCCTTCCAGAGACCACAGGGAGGTTTTATCACACGTCAGGTAGCATTGATGCAGTCTGCAGGATGTTGACTACTTTGACCAGAGCCAATAAGGCACTATTGGACCCAGAATATCTACAGCCTCTGATTGTGAGTGAGAATTGGACCCAGAACATCTACAGCCTCTGATTGTGAGTGGGTATTGGATCCAGGCCACCTACAGCCTCTGATTGTGAGTGGGTATTAGACCCAGAACATCTATAGCCTCTGATTGTGAGTGGGTATTGGACCCCAGAACATCTACAGCCTCTGATTGTGAGTGGGTATTGGACCCAGAACATCTACAGCCTCTGATTGTGTGTGGGTATTGGACCCAGAACACCTACAGCCTCTGATTGTGAGTGTGTATTGGACCCAGAACATCTACAGCCTCTGATTGTGAGTGGGTATTGGACTCAGAACATCTACAAGCCTCTGATTGTGAGTGGGTATTGGACCCAGAACATCTACAGCCTCTGATTGTGAGTGGGTATTGGACCCAGAACATCTACAGCCTCTGATTGTGAGTGGGTATTGGACCCAGAACATCTACAGCCTCTGATTGTGAGTGTGTAATGGACCCAGGCCATCTACAGCCTCTGATTGTGAGTGGGTAATGGACCCAGGCCGTCCACATCCAGAGGCCACTGCTGTCGATCAGATCTCTTTTTATTCTATGCCGGGGCTTCTTTAATACATCAGATGTTTCCTCCCATTCATCATCCTTCTCTGCCATATTTATTTCAAGTGGCTGAGTCTTCAACAGCACCCCAAGTGGTTTAAAATGGTCACTTTGCTTAACGCCCGGGAGACTGACGTTGTTCTATCACCTCTCTGAACTGGAGGGTTGAGATGCTGGCCCTGATGATAGGATTACGACCTAAATGGCACCCTATTCTCTACATAGTGCACTACTTATGATGGGGCTCTGGTCAAAAGTAGTGCACTATATACAGTAGGGAATAGGGTGAACGTCTGGGACGTAAACGAGGACTGTATGACTGGATCTACATGGTTATTTACTCAGTTGTCAAGGTGATGAGAAGGCTATACCTTGTGGTTGAATCAGCTCCAATGTCACCTTGTCATTATGTCACTAAATCAGCTCCAATATCACCCTGTCATTCTCTAACTAAATCAGATCCAATATCACCCTGTCATTATGTCAATAAATCAGCTCCAATATCACCCTGTCATTCTCTAACTGAATCAGCTCCAATATCACCCTGTCATTATGTCACTAAATCAGCTCCAATATCACCCTGTCATTATGTCACTAAATCAGCTCCAATATCACCCTGTCATTATGTCACTAAATCAGCTCCAATATCACCCTGTCACTCTCTAACTAAATCAGCTCCAATATCACCCTGTTATTATGTCACTAATCAGCTCCAATATCACCCTGTCATTATGTCACTAAATCAGCTCCAATATCACCCTGTCACTCTCTAACTAAATCAGCTCCAATATCACCCTGTCATTATGTCAGTAAATCAGCTCCAATATCACCCTGTCATTATGTCACTAAATCAGCTCCAATATCACCCTGTCATTCTCTAACTGAATCAGCTCTCTTGTTGACCCACTATAGGTGCTGACTTCCTATCATGTTGCTATTTCCCTTGTATGTATGCTGTAGTGTTTACGATTTCCCTTCACTGGAACTAAGGGGTCCTTCCTCTTGGATTCCTTACCTTCCTCTTGGATGTCCTTACCCTTCCTCTTGGATGTCCTTACCCTTCCTCTTGGATGTCCTTACCCTTCCTCTTGGATGTCCTTACCCTTCCTCTTGGATGTCCTTAACCTTCCCTTGGATGTCCTTACCCTTCCTCTTGGATGTCCTTACCCTTCCCTTGGATGTCCTTACCCTTCCTTGGATGTCCTTACCCCCTCTTGGATTCCTTACCCTTCCTCTTGATGTCCTTACCCTTCCTCTTGGATGTCCTTACCCTTCCTCTTGGATGTCCTTACCCTTCCTCTTGGATGTCCTTACCCTTCCTCTTGGATGTCCTTTCCCTTCCTCTTGGATGTCCTTACCCTTCCTCTTGGATGTCCTTACCCTTCTCCTTGGATGTTATTTCCTTCCTCTTGATGTCCTTACCCTTCCTCTTGGATGTCCTTACCATTCCTCTTGGATGTCCTTTCCCTTCCTCTTGGATGTCCTTTCCCTTCCTCTTGGATGTCCTTACCCTTCCTATTGGATGTCCTTACCCTTCCTCTTGGATGTCCTTACCATTCCTCTTGGATGTCCTTACCATTCCTCTTGGATGTCCTTACCCTTCCTCTTGGATGTTCCTTACCCTTCCTCTTGGATGTCCTTACCCTTCCTCTTGGATGTCCTTACCATTCCTCTTGGATGTCCTTACCCTTCCTCTTGGATGTCCTTACCATTCCTCTTGGATGTCCTACCCTTCCTCTTGGATGTTATTTCCCTTCCTCTTGGATGTCCTTACCCTTCCTCTGGATGTCCTTACCCTTCCTCTGGGATGTCCTTACCCTTCCTCTTGGATGTCCTTACCCTTCCTCTTGGATGTCCTTACCCTTCCTCTTGGTGTCCTTACCCTTCCTCTTGGATGTCCTTACCCTTCCTCTTGAATGTCCTTACCCTTCCTCTTGGATGTTATTTCCCTTCCTATTGGATTCATTTTCCTTCCTCTTGGATGTTATTTTCCTTCCTATTGGATGTTATTTTCCTTCCTATTGGATGTTATTTTCCTTCCTCTTGGATGTTATTTTCCTTCCTATTGGATGTTATTTTCCTTCCTCTTGGATGTTATTTCCTTCCTCTTGGATTTATTTTCCTTCCTCTTGGATGTTATTTTCCTTCCTATTGGATGTTATTTTCCTTCCTATTGGATGTTATTCCCTTCCTATTGGATGTTATTTTCCTTCCTATTGGATGTTATTTTCCTTCCTCTTGGATGTTATTTCCCTTCCTATTGGATGTTATTTTCCTTCCTAGTTGATGTTATTTCCTTCCTCACGGTTCTTATTTCCTTCCTCTTGGATGTTATTTCCCTTCCTCACGGTTGTTATTTTCCGTCCTCTCAGAATATGAAGGCTGTCAGAGTGGCACATTGTGATTGTGACTCACTGATGATACGGAGACTGGCTCCGGTACCTGCCAAGCTGGAGAAACAAAAACAGATTTTCAGGGATTGATCGAAGATAGGAAATTACGGTGGACTGACACATTAGGAAGATGGTGGCGAACTTCAAAAACTGTCCAGATTGAACCTGAGAAAACGTACAGATTGCTAACCTGCCTCAGACACAGCTAAGAGTTAACACATTGCTCAGCGTATATAGATATATTAACATAAAAATGCTCCACTTGTGGTTAGAGAGATTTCCATGTGTTGTGGTTCTGCAGGCCTTCGGCTGCATAACTGTAAAGCACTGTATGGCTATATATTGATTGATTTATTGAACTTTGTCTTCCTCTCCAAGGGCCGGTTGGCGGTGATCAGTGGTGAGGAAGACTTGCCAGTCTCTTCATCACGTCAACCATGGCATCATCACACACCATGTACCCTCAACGCGAGGCTGACGAGGTGGTTATAGGAATGACCCATATACCTGTTATACAGAAACCACAGTACTTCAGACACGACACGACTGCAACACACCCACCACCTGTAAGTACTCTCTCTCTCTCTCTGTCTCCTCTCTCTCTCTCTCTCTC